>NW_025936999.1:26607-82071 GCF_000764305.2 Hyalella azteca
CTGTATGATGCTGCAGCTGTATGATGCAGCAGCTGTATGATGCAGCAGCTGTATGATGCACGAGCTGTATGGTGCAGCAGCTGTATGATGCAACAGCTGTATGATACAGCAGCTGTATAATGCAGCAGCTGTATGATGGAGACTTGTGCGCAGCAGGGACAGCTTACAACATGATGCGTAAATATTAAAATTAATGTAATCACCACGAAGCTTTTATGCATCTTGCTTATATTGAATAAGCATTAATCAGCGGACCTTCAATTGCTAGGAGCAAAATAGAGATCTTTATTTTGGCCAACGAAGCGTAAAAGGTTATTGAAATAATTTATTTAAGGTTGTTCATCATTTGCCGCAGATAAGCGAAGCGACACTTACTAAAAGCGTTGTACAGAGTGACCTAGTGTTGTACAGAGTACCTAGTAACGTTAAAATTTAACCATTATTGCACAACACTGAACGTCCAACCCGCACCCATTCCCCCAATAGCCACTGTTACCCCCTGCCACCCTCCCAGATGGGGTACCAACAGCCCCCCCAGACTTCGCGTGTCGCCGGCAAGTTGTTCCGTAGGTGCGGAAGTGGCAGCGAGGTTCCCACCGCCGGCCGCCACACCCAACACCTGCCGTGCGCATGCGGACTTATACAACTCTTGTTAATAATCAGTTTCTTTTAAATGAATGAATATTTAAATGAATAACTGACTTACCGTCGTCTGAATTTGGAGTTTGTTTAAAAATATCTTTTCAAAAATTAACTTAAATGAAATAAGTTCAAGTTGCCGTCACTATTTGCATCAACGTTAACAACATTACCTAGCGTATGATGCAGCAGCTGTATGATGCAACAGCTGTATGATGCAACAGCTATATGATGCGGCAGCTGTATGATGCAACAGCTGTATGATGCAACAGCTGTATGATGCAACAGCTGTATGATGCAACAGCTGTATGATGCAACAGCTGTATGATGCAACAGCTGTATGATGCAACAGCTGTATGATGCAACAGCTGTATGATGCAACAGCTGTATNACGCGCCTGTCACGCGCATATGGCGCGCCTGTCACGCTCATATAACGCGCCTGTCACGCGCATATGGCGCGCCTGTCACGCGCATATGACGCGCCTGTCACGCGCATATGGCGCGCCTGTCACGCTCATATAACGCGCCTGTCACGCGCATATGGCGCGCCTGTCACGCTCATATAACGCGCCTGTCACGCGCATATGGCGCGCCTGTCACGCGCATATGACGCGCCTGTCACGCGCATATGACGCACCTGTCACGCGCATATGACGCGCCAGTCACGCGCATATGACGCACCAGTAACGCACCAACAAGCGCGTGTAACTCAAGGCATGCCGCTAAACTTGATCTTGAATGTGAAGCCATGTATGCCCTGCGGCAGCCATACAAAACAGTACACAGATTGCCTGATATTTCCTGTGTTGTCTTGTATGAATTTTTACACGCAGATCTCGAAGCGTTTCCGCCGTGACCGCCTGAGGAGTTATGATTGCGTAAGGAAATAATAAATTTACTTTAAATTTTAAACAAATTAATCATAATGACTGAACATATAAATAAAAATGTAAAAATAAGCATAAATATTAAATAAATAAGATACAAAAATAGATTAACTTCAACTGATTTGAAGAAAAGATTAAATTATGCATGCGTTATGTCTTCGGTTTCAAGTGAACCTACACTCACTATTGTCCTCGTCATTGATCATATATATCCTTGTCATTATAATCACCGCTGTATCCCAGACTGATCCGTATTTTTGCCGGATCAAACTGGACCAGGATGACTCACTTCACGGCAAAAATTTCGTCGCTAAAAGGACAAAGTTTCACGTATTTCTCTGAGTTTTTTCAGTGAAGCTTAATTTAATTAAAGCTTAATTAACGAATGAAAGTAAAGCTTAATTCTTCTCAATGGCGTCCCGAAATAATTTATATTTTATTCAGCAAATTATTAAGCCTTTCACGCGATTAGTATTTCACGGCACTATTTGTTTCGTGCAGCAAATTAGAGATAATATATCACATTTTGCTGTCTTACAAGCGGCCTTCCTGCATATTGTTGTAAAATTTAGATCCTTTATGATGACCTCTCCATTTAGCGCACCGCAATCGCTAAATCACAGAGCTATATGGACGGCACATCACAGCGCTAGAGGGTCACTCAACAAGGCGCAGGATCTGCACACATCACGGCGCAGGATCTGCACACATCACGGCGCAGGATCTGCACACATCACGGCGCAGGATCTGCACACACGCAGGATGTGCCCACAACAAGGCGCAGGATCTGCACACATCACGGCGCAGGATGTGCCCACAACAAGGCACAGGATCTGCGCCAATCAATCACGAGTAGCGCACGACGCTCATTCCTGCGGCGCAGGTGCGGCGCGCAGACGAGGCGCGAAGTTCTGCTTAAACCAAAACAAGATTTCCTGTCCGCGACTTTGAGGCCACCGCGCCGACCTGGCCAATCAATTGCCTGGTGATGCGTGAGTGCACCTGCTGCTGCTGCTGCTGCTGCTGCTGCTGCTGCTGCTTCCTCCTGCTGCTGCTGCTGCTGCTGCTGCTGCAGGTGCTGCTGTTGCTGCTGCTGCAGGTGCTGCGTGCTGTGTGCAGCAGGTGCTGCTGCTGCAGGTGCTGCATGCTGCAGCTGATACCTCTTACTGCAGATGCTGCATGGCTACTGGTGTCGTTTTGAACCTCCCTGCTGATGCTAAATAATATTTCCATATTTCCAGATTCCGAAGCCATACCGTCTATTGTTCTCCGCCTACATAATCCTAGTTTTCCTCTGCAGTTGCCCTAATTTTGTGAATAAGTGTACTTCTATATATTCTCATACAGACAGTATGATATATTAGAGGAACCATATATCTTATATATTCTTACAGTACATCCCTTCTAATGACACTGGATATGATGCAGTGTCAACACTGACCTCGACTCACACAACTCCGACACCCGCTGAGCGATGTCACGATGTGCTGGTCGTAACTATACGACGATACGATGACGTTTACGACCTCGAAATGGAAGCGAGAAACTGAGATCCCTGAGATGACGACCGGTGCGCTCCAGTGGTCTGGATAATACGTCTTGTGATGCAACGAAAAACATTCACGTGTGGATACAACCATACATCGTCCTCCCGTGCATCGGTCTTGTTGGTGTCACTTCATTATTAGAGCTGTGGCAAGGGACACCCCGATTAGAAATTTTTTTTTTGCCTTGTAATAGTGCCTTTTGAGAGCCGGATACGAACGGCCAGCTAAAAGCCGCCCTTGATGTTCATCTGAGTATCGATGGCTTGTGGATGGCCGCCCGTTAGACACCTATAGTTAAATCTTTTTGATGTGAACGCTTGGGCTAACAGTATATAGAGTTCGAGCTCAACGACATCTAAGTTTTATTATAATAAACAGCATAATAAGTTTTATAACGACGTGATAAAAAAAAACTTATTTACTCTCCGCAATATTTATCTTTGCTCTTCGTGCATGCTTTTGGACGAGCAGACCTCTTAATTCAGTATAGGTTTGGTTATCTTACGCAGTTTAGGCGTTATATATTGCTGGTTGAGAATATATAACTTAAATTGACATTAAATTGTGAATTTAAATTGGCAAATAGTCATTTGTATCAATGCGCCAGTAAAATTAAGTGGAGCATATATACCACCTTAGCAATTAAATTCATGTATTTAGAAATAAAATAATGCTAATCACTCAATGATGTCATTTTTGACCACACCAATTTGTAGTTACGCTTGGATGCTGCGCTAAAATCAAGTATAGTGTTCAGGACGAGGTTCTCTAGAACTTGCAGCATAAATACCAAGTGAGTAATTAAATTGTCTAGGAGTTCGAATGTTCTGTGATATTTTACAATGAAAATCTTGCTGATTCTATCACTGAATTCTTCATTTGGATCACTCCTGTTATTCGTTTTTGGGTGTTTGATGGGCATCGATGAGTTAGTTACAATTAATCTCTACACTTAATTGGCGTGCCAAAACTCGTAGGCCCTCAAATCTAGCACACTTCGTTGGTCTGCTTGAACAAACAAACTTTATAGCATAAAATGTTGTACCATTGCAAAAAATTAAACAACGATAATCATTGTCCATACAGCCATATGTTATTCTCAAAAAATGGGGCAAAGCAATTAGTACAAAAATATATAGGTCATAACATAAGTTGAACCTGAATTAACGGACCATTCAGAAACATAAAAAAACTTTAAAATAAATTTAATATGAAGCAACCGGAACCTTGAATGTAAACTGACGCTCGCCTTTCGAACGAAGATGCAAATTAACAAGCGTCCAAATCAGAAGTGAGGCCTGCCGCCGCTCGCTGATATGGGCAGAAGCTTTAAATTTACGTCGGCCGTCATCACCTCTGTTGTAAAACTTGTTCTGTTTGACCACTGCCGTCTATAGGATGACTAACCTGCTGCCAGCTGACAGTGACAGCAGCTGCTGACAGCTCTGTCATTTACCATATCTTAACTCGCAACAAATCTCTACTTCGCCACGCTTCTTTGACTTGAATTGCATTTGTTAAACTCTAGAATGAGTTAAATTATTGCACTGTGCGCTACAAATAATCCTTTGGGTTAACATAAAGGTGCTGGTGGAAAAATTTGTTGCCGCAGATTTTCAACAGTACTTGATATTTTTTATAATTCCAAAGTTTCCTACTTAGTATAATTAACGCATTCTACATCGGCGGCCATCAAAGCTTTGTGTTTTGCCGTCAATTCCCTCAGCGGGCGCGACGCCGAAATTTGCTAAAGCACCGTTGACGTAAGTCGTGTTCATACGCATTGGAATTGGTGGTCATTATTAACTGTAAGCCACATAACAATAATTGAAACCATTATCAGAGCAACCATTATAGAATATAAGCCATCTAACCATAAGTGATGCCATTATCAGCGAAGCAATTTTCTAATATAAGCCACATTTACCATTATTAAAGCCCCTTTCAGAGGAGCCATTCTCAAATATAGGCCATATCACAATTAGCGAAGTCATTCTTATACAAAAGTCATAATAAAAGTATAGCCATTTTCAAATACATCGAACAGCCGGATATTATGCAGTCACATATTTATGTTCAATTATCTTCATCAAATAATGTAATTGAAATACTGCAGAAAAAGTAGTTAAGATGTGATACATTCCTGCAATGAAGTTGAACTAAATATCTTTACGGAAGTTATATTAGTTACGTGAGAATCTTGATTATAAAAATGGCATCCCTGGACTCTAAAGACTTTAATAAATTATCAATAGGAACTCTATGGACGTATGAGCTGCCTCGACAACTGCCAGCGATTATAAGTCGTCGCTTATCAACTGCCAGAGGATATAAGTCAACGCTTATCAACTGCCAGAGGATATAAGTCAACGCTTATCAACTGCCAGAGGATATAAGTCAACGCTTATCAACTGCCAGCGATGAAGTCATCGCTTATCAACTGCCAGCGATTATAAGTCATCGCTTATCAACTGCTAGGAAGTTTCAATGCATGGTAGCAGGCGCGTAGCTTGTGGTTTGCCTGTGCCGGCACGGTTACAATTTCAAGTTGAGTTTGAAAGCAACAGATGTGTAATTTATCGTGGACATTTTTACGAGGGAATATTATGAAGGCGGTTTAGAGCCCAGAAAGAGACCTGTTAAGTACATGAGAAGTAAGAGAAGATGTCTTTAATAACTCACGGTCATCCCGCATGTGCATCACATTCATCACCTCGAACGACTTTCTTGACACTTACCACCCCCAATTATCACATTTCACTTTCAAGGCACCAATCCTGCGGCTGTTTTTTAGAGAACCGTGTTACATGCACGGTGCAGATTTAGAGAAGTTAGATGCACGGTGCAGATTTAGATGCACGGTGCTAGATGCACGGTGCAGATTTAGAGAACCGTGCCAGACCAGTTTGAGAGTTATTCGTGAATAATATTGAGGTCTGGCATATATAATATTGAGAGTTATTCCTGCCTCACCAGCAGTTGGTTAACCGTCAATAATTCACCTATGATTTTCCCACGCGTAGAACTTAAGAACAACTTACAGTTCATAAACAATACCTCATCGAAAAGATTCGCATTTCCCCCAATCATAAGTAGAAAGAACTTTTTTCATGATTAACACAACCACGAAAGAGAATTTTTCGCGGTTAATACAATAAAGAAAGTATCTATTCAGAGGTTAACAGAGCCCAGCTTTTACGTTGTTCGGTAACAGTTCCTGAGCTGCTAACAGGCAACAGGCTCGCTACAATGATCACCCCAATGGCGTTCCCCACAGTGCAATCTTGAGTCATTCCTGGTCGTCTTGCAGCGACTTCAACGTGCAGGCAATGGCCGCTCACTTGTAGTTTATAACTCCATTAGTACAGGGCATGAGTTCCTTTGTAGTACCGACGCAGTTAAAAGGTTCCTCTGGCTCGTAAACGCAATCAAATTTGATTGCTCGTGGTAATGTAACTCGTCAAAATGGTATTCCATCTGCAAGTTCTCGAAGACGAATTTATCTCGATGTGCAGTATCCCCCACACACACAAAGAGAAATGGCCACAGATAAAGCCAGGTTTGTGTTCGAATTGCCGGTTTATGGGCATATTAAGCGTAATTGCCGTACAACAATCTCAGCTTTTACGGAAGAATTTTCACAATAATACGTATTATAAATATTGTTGCTTATTAAAATCGTATTGTACGTATTATTACGCAAAACTCTTTTCATTTCGTTTCAACAATTCGCCTGGATTTCAAATTCCTACGCTAGCCTGTACAAGTTATTGATCTATCATCAGCCACGGAATTTCGCTTCATTCAATTGAATTATCCTTCTCAATTTAACTCGAGAAGAGAGAATAAATTTAATCGATTAATTAGTAAGCATCTTTCGGTAATTCTAAGCGAATTATGTTGAGAATTCTTGCTCTCTTCTCGTAAATTTATAATTGTTTTATTTTAATCTACTACTTTAATCTTTTTTATCTACTACTATATTTTCGATCATACATAATTTATTATGTATTTAATACACAGTTTATTTTCCTGTTGCCTATTAGGATGTTTGATGTGCTGGCATTAGCGCATTTTTTAGGTAAGTAACTCTTATATATCAGTGAATAGACAAAGTCTGTTCGATATCGCTAGACCGTTGCTTGCCAGAGACGCTCAAGCTCGCGACGATCATTCGTAATCGTTAGCTTTGGTGATTGATAGGATTACCGAAGGTATTTTGCATGTGGGCGTGTGTTTACTTATGAAAAATTATTCCCCAAATGAAAACAGAGCGCATAACATATCATGAATGAGACGATTAAATCTGAAGATTTTCATCGTCCTCTACGTTAGTATACATCCAATAAACAATATGCAATCGCACTTCAATTTTCTTGCACGCGAGTCTGAGACGAGCATTGCTCACATGCGGTCGCGTACCAACGCATTCTTTAATTAAAGCATTCATTTAAAATAGGCTGGAGTACATACAGCCTGCACATTGTTGAAACCGAGAGCTTCGTGTGTCTCATATCCCATAGCGTGAAAAGTTGAAACTCGGGAATGAATGGCAGTAGTTTACGTGAAGACTTCGCGTATACTTTACGTCAAATGTCTCGTGTACACTTTACATCCAATGTCTCGTGTACACTTTACACCAAATGCCTCGTGTACACTTTACACCAAATGTCTCGTGTGCACTTTACACCAAATGTTTCGTGTACACTCTACACCAAATGTCTCGTGTAAACTTTACACCAAATGTCTCGTGTACACTTTACACCAAATGACTCGTGTACACTTTACACCAAATGACTCGTGTACACTTTACACCAAATGCCTCGTGTACTCATCACGCAAAATGTCGTTTGCCCCAACGCGGGGGTGTACAATACAGTATATGTAAAAGCAAACAATGTCTATCGAAAATTTTGTTCAAGTACTTGCTCGCCCTCTTAATTAAGTTCCATATCCTTCTGTAAGCATCACGAAGTTTTGTGCCAAGAGAAGTGCGTTAAGCAATACTGGTCATGATTCACACCGTCTCTCATATTTCCAAAATATTATATTTTATTAATATTAAAGATCCGTCCAAAAATTTTCCTTCTCCAGATCTTTAATGGCGAGCGCGGCGCTAAATTTGATCATTTGACTCTAATATTTAGCGCAGTGGCACCACACCAAAAGTCTTGAGCTAATTTGGAGCGGCCAACCTGCAGCCATTCAGTGTCGACTTATAAATTTTGACGAAAATGAGGCAAACTAGTGTGTTTGTGCCTCATTGTGGTGGCCCAGGCCGTCGTTTGTGTCTCATTGTGGTGGCCCAGGCCGTCGTTTGTGTCTCATTGTGGTGGCCCAGGCCGTCGTTTGTGCCTCATTGCTGTGGCCCAGGCCGTCGTTTGTGCCTCATTGCTGTGGCCCAGGCCATTGAGAGGAACAAATGCCTAATGGCACCTCAAATGAGCCATTTTTTAGTTACTATTTTGTTATTTTGTAAAATAAATGTACGGTTTATTCTTGGCTGAAGGACGGCCGACAACCAGCCGACTCTAATTCAGCTCTAATTTTCAATTAGGGAGTGGCATGCAATTTTGCGAGAAGTGATGTGGTCAGTTGTGATGTTTTGGTAAAGTCATTGATGTATCTTGTTGAAATTCTGTTTGCTTGTGTTTTGATCTCACTATACTGTACTTGGTCAAGAAAATTTATGATACCTAAAATTTAAATTGAATTTATACTTCTGCATCTTACTGATTCCGGTACACTATGTTTGAGGTGAGAAAACGCGAATTTATTTAAATTGTAAATCACCTATGGAAATGATAATCTCATCTAAAATACCTATCATTAATAATTATAATTACTATTTTGTATTACAATATAGTAATTGCCGGCGAAACAGTTACGCTGAATTACCATTCTATAAAAATTAGACATGCACTTCATACACGAACAACTAATAATCCGTCTCCAACACACAGTACTTTTTAACGTCGACTTGAACTCGTTATTTCTATGACCGACAGTTAACATGGCATATGAAGAACCACCGCTTAAATAATGGCTACTTAATATCCGACGAAGATTTTCATCATTGTGATCCTTTCACTATTAGATTCCTGTGGCGCAGCGAAGTGAGAGCGGCGCATGGCTAAATAATTACACTATATACTGTGATTCAAAGGCAGCGTATCTGCGATCACAGATCTTCAGTATTGGGCAATATTACGGCTTTTTACTGGAGCTTCATAAGAGTACAAGTCTCGGTGCTATACCCACGAGTTCGACAGCTATCTTGGAATTCATCACAGCTTAATCTTTAAACTGAAACTTGAATTTGGCTTGTTTCCCAGCTCTTATGCGCGCTGAACTCACTCAACGGCGTAGGATGGACTGATAAAATCTGATTCCTAACATGACCTCAGTTCGAGACCAGTAATCATGGCGGTGTTTCGGCTTATTTTTGGAGCAAGGCGTTTCTTTCTCGGAGGTATAAGGGCTGGATGCTTCTGCAGCCTTCTTGATATAACTTGACGACTGAAATTTTATAATGATTTAACCTGACGACTGAAATTTCACAGTGATATGACCTGACAACTACAATGTCACTGTGATATAATCTGACAACTGAAATTTCAAAGTGATATGACCTGACAACTAAAATTTCATAAATGCATAAAAATCCAGGAATTGAGGCAACAGTCACTTCAGACTATTTAATGTACAAGCTAGTCTGTCTATCGAACATGTTCACTAAACTTGAGAAGGTTTAATTTCATTAATCAATTTCCAGTTTAACTCAAATGAAGATACAAGAATCTTTAAATCCAATAGAACTTTTATTTTTATATCTGAATTATTTGTTATGTATAATACCGTGATTTTACAAGTTTCCCCTGAATTATTTTAATGAATATTGAAAACTTATATGCATTTAAAACACATATTACTTAATATTTTGGCTTCTAATTAACATTTGTGTCTTGTAAGTTTTACTGAATCGAAATCATGCTTACCATATCATGCCTCTATAAATGAACGATTGACTGAAGATGAACCCAATGATTTATAAATCAGCATGTTTTCTTTCAGGTGTTGAAACGAATTTCGAATGACAAACGAATGATCGCTGGACTGAATTACACTGTACACACAATAGTTTACAGTGTCAGTACTCTTCATAACGACAATTAATTATATAATTACCTAGGCCAGCTTTATGAGATGAGCATTCAAATTCAGGTTTTTTGATAGACATTAAGTGACGTATCTGTACTAGAATCCCCTATTATAAGGCAAGTGGAGATAATGTCTCTCAAAATATATCATTCTTTTTGATTTACGATAATTAGTCAATGGGTAAATTTTGAAAATCTTTAATTAATTTGATGTTTTGCCAGTAAACATAATGATTTTCAATATGAATATCCGCTACTCCACTATTAATTATCGAACAAAACATGATCAATTCATTTGTTCCTCTAAAAGATAATCTGCCACTAAGATTGCAAGAGAGGCTAAGGAAACAAGAATAAGACAAAAGAGCTTAAATGAACGTCACTATTTACTGATCTAAGACTTCACGTGAATCATGGACACCTACATAATATTATTAAGAAAACATAATATTACAGGAATTGTATATGAAGAGGTACACAAATTGATTATACTTGTATAATGCGGGAGGTGCATTTCGATCTGACATTTTGAATACTCATTTCAATTTTGAATACATTCATACATTTTGAATACATTCAATCATTGGCCTTTGGATAGCCCCAGGTTGGCCTCTGGCGCCTCACTTCTGATATTCCCTGCCCTTCCCTCGCATACACTAAGAAATATGAGTGATACTTTTTCAAAATGAATATCTACTTTTTGTCATGGTGTAGGTCAACCTGACCCAGTTTGGTCCGGCAACATGGCTTTTCAGTGCTACACGACATACTCTACTCGTGCTGCGTAAGGAATTATGACACGATTTTAACAATATGTCCCATTCATTTATCTGTGTGTGGTGCGTAGAGCCCCCGTAGCATGGGTGGTCGTCTGCATGATGCACAGAGCAGCGAACATGACTCTTAAGGTCGTTAGCGCAACTCTCTTCTCATTTGGAACTTGTGATTGGGGGCGGTTCGTGATGCGTTAACATCATCGTGTGGACTTGGAGTCATGTAACATATTCAGCCTTCTTTGCGTTGCTACGTCACTTGACGCCGCGTTATAAAAGTTTTCTCACTCAAGGTACCTGTTGGTTTGAACAACATAACGTGATCTTGAAATAGCTGTTGCATGCCCGGTGTTCGGTTAGCGGTTATTGTCATTAAAGCGACATTAACATGATCAAGCTTTCGTGCTGCCTCCTGCACAGAGCCCATGGCTTCCTAATGACTTCGATGTCATGTTGCCAATTTCTGCCAATTTCTACAAGATCTCTTCATTCATTTAAAATTACAGCATTGAGCATTAATTTTTACACCTCTACACTAAAAATCAAACAAGGCAACTCATTTTGCAAACTAGTCCATCACCGCATCAGGGCATTAGGCTGCACACTGATTAGTTTGCGGTCGAGTCAACATTTTCGGGATTGAGCAAGACGAGGTAGAGGCTGAACGACTCGAAGACCACAGGCACGATGGTTCCATGGCATCGTGGGCACTTTGCTTGAGGAATGACTCGATCCACCTGCTGATTCTCTGCTTGTCGCTGCTATTTTCTGGGCAAATTATCTTCAAATGTTTTGACGTGCACAAACGTAGCTCTCTCATCGGCGCTATAATTCTTGCCATCTACAGCAATGCCCTAAGTGGGCACTTCCTTCTCGTTGATGGGTTCAGTCCTTTGATTAAGCGACACAAAAAACTTGTGACAATCGTTGCAACGAACCAAGAATCCCAAGTGAGTTTTGTTCTCGAACATGGATTATGTCCCAACTTTAACTGGCATCATCGCACATATGTCACTGCCATTGAAATCACTTGGATGATTTTTTTTGGACGCTGGCAGCAGAGCATCAACGAGGCTTAAGCTTTTCCCAGAACAATGAAGTTCATCATGCTGAAGTTTCTTTGGTCTTTCCTGAATCGAGGACTAACATTCTTTTTCCGTTTAGTTTTGAATGAAATTTCCTTGCTGGTGCATGATACTTTCCAGAAAACTTCTTGAAGTTATGTCCACATTGTTTTCCTTAGCAGAAGCAATTGCTTGTACCAGCTTCAGCATGTCCTCGTAAGATTCAGGACACCAGCACTTGCGTCTAATACCGCTGGAGCTTGCCTCGAATTAAGCTTCGGATTGATATAAATCAACCGTCGACTTTTCATTGTCTGTGCGCAACACTTCAATGCTCTTATGCCGCTTACAGCAGGAAAAAAGCCTCCGAAAGAAATTCTTCTTCTTCGTCGTGGTTTCCATTTTTACTATAGGTTCGACTGAAGCTCTTTAAATAATGTTGATTATTTTCCGTGCTATCAGAAATCTGTGCTATTAAAAAAATTAGAAGTGCCCCTTTAGTTCTTCTGAAATTATCCCCGTCTTGACGAATTGTATTGTATCTGTGATACACTCCCTTCCCAAGAGTTGCGCGCAATATTTTATTCCTAAAGTCTTTATGATTGTCTCTTAATTCAAACCGTCAAAATCGAAAAATGAAAGCTTTTCTAAAAGTCGCATCACCATCTGAAATTTGTCTGTTATTTTGAAGAATCTGTGAATTTGTCTGTGAATTTGAAATTGATTTGCCGCATTGAGAAATAAGCTGGAATGAAAACGTTTTGAAGAATGTTCGAAGTGAGTCATAGACAAATGCCTGTGCACCGAAAAGCGAACTCCCATTTCTTTATTTACTTCTCAGGCGACTGCGCAGCGGTAGCGCAGATGCAGCGCCGCGCGTTCCGCACCCGCGACGCTGATCGCGCACCGGCAAATTGGCTTCCCGAACTCCTGTCGGCATCTGGCATTGCCGTCTATTTATTTTAGGGAATACCAAATATTCAAATTGGTATTTTTGATAATTCAAATTTGTAAATTTAAATTTATTTCAATAATTCAGAATTTTGTAATTTTTACGAAATTAATTATTTATGTTGGTCTCCATAACGTTTTTGCGTAAAATATTATGTATTTCCCGACATTTTTGCTGATTAAATCATTCATTTAAGATTTAGAAAACAAATTATATGAAAATGTACTTAAGATATCACTCATGAAAAAACACTTTTATCCAATGATTCAAAACTCTTATATTGAAAAAATTTGTGCGTTACTATTGAATTTCAAAATTCATGTTATCTAGATGCTGCGATCAATATCTAATGAATTTAAACGATTGAGATGTCGCAACTTCGTTCTCCGCCATGAGATATATTACTTTATGAAATGCTTTTTGTGATTAATATCAATGCCCCTTAAACATGTCAATATCAATGTCCTTAAACATGTCCCCTTATTAATATCAAGCCATTAAACATGTCAATGGCAGAGAAGAAAAGGAAAAAATTCGAGAACTGATGACAAAAAAAAAGCTTACCGGAAAATTGTTTAAACATACTGCAGAAAACAATGATTTTTCATAAAATTAAAAGGGCAAAGAGATGAAAGGTGGTAGATTAATATTTTATTCTTTGGGGGCGAGGGCAGAGCTAAGAGGAGGAAGTTTGAAACGAGATTTCAAATGTGAAGGCACGCTTCTTATAAATAATGTTGATGATCATTTCGAAGGCTAAGGTATACGGTAGCAAAATTACCAGTAATACAGAGGTCATAATTTAACAGTGACCCTGTAATAATTGCAATAAAAAAAAAATAATTCAAACTAGATCATTCAATTTGTGCCCTTGTGGGATGAATGCATCCTTGCACCAGCATTGAAAATTAACCGCTGTCGCTACGTTCCATAAATCGACACAACCGGCTGCTGAATGTCGTCGGACATAATCGGCTGCTGAATGTCGTCGAGTCGGACACAACCGGCCGCTGAATGTCGTCGGACACAACCGGCCGCTGCATGTCGTCGGACACAACCGGCCGCTGGATGTCGTCGGACACAACCGGCCGCTGAATGTCGTACGACGGAACAGTTCACGGAGATCAAAGAGCGTGTGCGTGAGAGGCCAGGCGTCGCCACACGTACGCAGGTCTGCGTCACACCGAGAAAGTGGCGCGTAATTGAGCGATGTTTTACGAACGCGTGAGCGTTGGCGACCACCTGGACTGCGCCACCTCCGAGGTGCTGGCACCGTACTTTAAAAACAGTTACGTGCTTGTAACTACGTCAGTCAATTACTGACGGCTTCTCAAACTAAACCCACCAATCACAGACAGAAATTCAGCTGTAACGTGCACTGAGGCCGCTACGTGTACCTAGGCAAGTTTTGATAGGACCATCCTAGGTGTGTTGTAGCCCTTGTGTTGTGCTGTAGCCGCGTGTTAAACTCCTTCTTGATGTGCTCTCGGCAATACAATTTCCAGTTCCAGCATTCCCCTTACATAGTCAACGTGAAATAAGTGAAAGAGAACAAATAGCTTATACATACCCTGTATAGTGCAATTTCTGATTGACATCAGTCTCTTTCAGAACGCAAAACGAAACGGCCTTTATATACCCAATCGATGATGGTTGAGAATCAGCGGTTATCCAACATCGTTCACGTGAACATCAGTTCTACTGCAATAATGACCAGTGAGTGCGCTTGTCACTGCCGCGTTCCATTTCTCCGCGGTAGAAACTTAGGCACTTTTTCGCCGGCCATCAAGTTTTCATCAGAAGCCTTACTTAATATTAGACGGCCAAATGATGGAGCGACTGTAAGAATAGAATAATGTGGCCTGAATGGCAAAATAAATATTGTCTAAATGAAAAATAGAATAATCTGAATAGCCTCTTGCATGAGGAACATCAGAAAATCAGGTATTTCGAGACGAACAACGGACACGAGCATGAATATGTTCATTTTTAACGGCGCTCGTAAAGTTAGGATATATATTGTAATTAGTAACGTGTCAAAGCTTTAACACGATGGCAGATTATCACAATGAGTGCTCTGGCTATACCAGTTGATAGAGAAATGTTCGAAAAATTCTTTTTAAGCGAGCAAGGCTTCAAGTTACAGGCATCTGTTAGCATTGCGAACGCCTACGCTATACCAAGAGAAGGAGAAATGAGTCAAATAAATGTAAATGAAGAAAAGCAACCGCAGAAAAATAATTCAAATTACTGAAGTTCGTTAAAATTATAAAAGAGTGAGGGAATGTTCTTTCCCATATAATAGACCAGTGCAGATTCCTTTGATTATCGCGTCAGATTACGTGAACCTGTTACGTCGTTTTTAAGGAGAGATTGCGAGAACCTTTGATGTCGTTTTTAAGAAGAGATTGCTGACGACGAATGCCACTGGCATCATTTCAGGGGCCTCCTGATGACCGATGGTTGGCATCCCTATAAATTTTTGTCGTCATCGTCTGCGCTTGATGCCAGCCAATGACATGTCGAGATCATCAGCGCAGATTACCGCAGATTATGGAGGTTCTTTCGGTGTCATTACGATACAAAGACACGGAAAACAAAATGCCGCACTTTTTCTAGCCTTTTATTAATCGTTTAACGTAACAATTGATAAGAGATGACAATCACCGCTTGTTATGTGTTTTTTTACTTCAATATGTGTTTTTTTATCGCTTAGCCTTTGTCACCATCAGTTGGACGGCGGGGGATGCAAAGTTTTGCCACACCATCAGACGTAATTTTATTATCGAATGTTGATTAAGAATTTTAAATGAACGTTTGTCAAAAGAACCCTAAAAATTAGTGCATTAAACTATGGGGAATGTCGTTGCTTTATTTTTCTTTAGATAGACGTGAGGTAGTATAATGGCTATCTGAGAGAATCTTCCAATTTGTTGCGCTCCAATCGAAAAAATGTGTGATATTTGGGATTTTCCCGACAAACTCCTCGATCGTCTCGTGCGTGAGAATTATACTCATTCAAGGCCCGTCATAATTTAAATATGCTCTGGAGTCATGAACATGTTATTCGAGTATGATATACGTATAATACGTTCGCTTACAGTTAAATAAGCCGATATTCTATTCCAGGCATCTGTCATATTGCGCTCAGAAGCTAGTCCGTAAGGCCATATAATTTGTGTCTACAGATGCGAAAAAAATTTTGTTTGTTCCAATTTTTAATCCAATTATTGCAATATGTGCTTAAATTTTCACGCGTAATCAAAATATTAAAGTCTCCTAGTAAAACCATTTTTTTTCTCCGGCTCTAATGGCAGCAGGACATTAAGCCTTATTTTAATAGTCTACTTCATTCGAGGTTCACTTCAGTCCGCTCTTTCTAACAAACAATTATTGACCAGCGAGGCGATGTTGAGTTTCCGGGAGAGGCTTTAAATTTGCAAGGCTACCCATGCTCCGATAAATCCGCTCACTGATATGCCTAACGCGGTAAGAATAGCAGGTTTTTCGGTACACTTACCCGTCTTTTGTAGCGTCGGGTCATATTCTGCAATTAGGAACGATGGACTGCTTGTGACCTCTCCATTAAACATGCAAATTACCCTGCATGCGGGACTCCTCATGAACTTCCTACCTCATTTAAATGCACCAGTAGACCACAAACGATCGATCGACGACTGTTGAGGTTCACTGATACTCAACAATAACTTCTTTCTCAACAAATTTTGATTTGCTTCGTTGGTTTTTCGGGGACAGACATGGGAATATGTTAATGAAGTAATTTAAACTCAGCCAATTCCGACCAGATCTCAATTCATATCTATGTAGTATAAGAGCGAGAATATTTTATAATTATTTGTTTGTTAGTATAACCGTCACGGTATCTCAACCAGATATCGTCGCTCCTACTTAGTGATCAGTTGAAAAAGTACAGCCTTAACCAAGTTTGTTGATGCAACAATTCGAAAGAAGTTGAAAATTTCTCCCACTCCACCAGAAATTTATTAAAATTATTTTTTTAACCGCGTTGGCTTGACTGCTCCAGTAATGTAAATGCTCATTATCTACGAATTATTTATTGAAAAAATTCTCGTTATTACAAAATACTCCGACAGTCATCAAACCTTTCACTGGCCTCATCTCAGTTGAAGAGCGCGGCATTGGCCGGCAATCTTCACCCTCTAAATCATGCCCAGACCAATGATTTACTTCTCTCTTTCCAAAGGCGTTTCTCTGTAATTGGTTTGTATTGAGTCATTATTCGGTGGTCAAAGTTGAGGAGACAAATTTCCGAAGCTTCAGGGCGGATATATCGAGCGGAGAAGGCTAATGCCATGATGCATGGGCAGCATTACTGTGGCTCGGTGCCACACAATTATGCTAGTGTGGCCTTGGCTGGGATCGCCGCAATGCAAAACTGGCTTCGATGTTCAGATTCATGTTGCAGGTCAAAGACCTATAATTTCCTTGGAAGTTAGTTATAATTTAATATCAAGTTTAATCCCTGAAAATAATAATTACTAAATGTTATCTTAATTTATGTACTGTTAAGTAATTTAATTGGTCATGCGGATAAAAACCTGTTGACCACAAACAAATTTGGCTCTAAAAACGATGTTAGCTAGCATCAGATTTAGCCCGTCAATGCATTTTTACTAAAATCTACAGGTAAACTTACTAATGTCATTCCGAAAAATTCCATTGTGCTACCCAAGAAATATATTGTTTGCGATAACGCAGGAAAACTTGTTAAAAATATGCTCTGCGTGAGTCTTCATCCACATTGTGGCATGTAATTTAGTGCTCAGGAAAGTATTCATAGAATCAATAAACATGTGGTTCAAAAGCCCTTTATAACTCCATTAAGTAAATGAATGAGTGTGAACGAAGTTCGATGATTTCAAAAATATATCATAGGATTGATCAGTTGTCTCTCTATTGCCACCGATCAGCCAACCATTGAATACAAAGAATTCCTAAAAAAAAATTTCACAGTGTGCCCATTGGAAATAACGACTTGGCTGCGAGAAGCCTCCACAGCCAGGCCTGTGAGAGCGGCAGTCTTCGTTATTGATGCACGATATAAAGGCGCATCTGACACCCGTGATGGATGAGAGGATGCATGATGCATGGATGCTGTTGCTGCTCCACAGCATCCCGATGCGCATGCACAACTGACTCCCTTGTTGCGCCTGCGTAAATGATCCCAAACTCATACGACGCCGTCAATTTAAAAACTGAACTGCACCTTGCCGAGTCTATCCATGTCGTGGCTATGTTGGTCGCCTTATCGGTGGCCAAACAAGGGCCAACGATCATGAGCCGATTTTCCTACAACAATTTTCAGTTAGGATTGCATGTAAAAAGAAGAGTGTACGCAGGGGATATTCATCTATTAGACAAGAACATGAGTAGTTTCACTCCTTTGTTCCAGCCCTCGATCTCGTTCTTCTCGCAGTCTTTGTGCGGCAATCAATGACGATTCACTTCATTGCCGTGAAATGATTGCCTGATTCGCCGCTCACTGAGAACGTCCATGCCATTCCCAACTCAAACTCTAATTTATTCTCTAATTTCAAGTAAGACATAGTTGGAGTGGGAACTAGCGGGGATAAAAATAGTATAAATTTATACTGTTCAGGAATTTAAAACAAAAAAAAATAGCATAAAACTTTTTCATTTCTTTTAGGAGAAAATAAATAAGAAAATGAACTATATATCTATCTACAATTTATAAAGGATACGAACTGGAAGCGGCAATTAAACTGCACTTCTGTTTAAAATTATAAAATGATTCCAAAATTCGCAGGTCAGAAATACTGGATGTGGAGGCTGAACCTCTGAAACCACTATATTGGACAACGGGACGACGTACTTCTCGGCATGAATGCGTAAGGCTGAATGAGGGGGATTAGCAAGTAGTTTTCCTGTTCTATAACTCCTGCCTCTATAATCGGCCAGCCTAGTATAAAAATTGCGTGATGTCATACCGATATATGCAGATGAACATTATTGAAACACTTCAAGCGGTCCACAAACTTTTACGTATTGTCTATCGTATATTGGTTGTGGTAAGACAGTTTAAATTCTGAACCAAAAATTTAGCAAGTTTTAAGCTCGGAGTATAGTAAGCAGCAAAAAGTAAGGGAATTTAAATTTCGAAGCGGGATCTGGTTTATGAATTTTGAGCAAGCCATGCAAAATACCAGGGCAAGAGCCATGCAGAGGCATAAAGTTTAAAGTAAGTTTCAGGTGAAAGTGATGCAGAATCTTTAAGTTTGCGAAGGAAATTACTGATTTTGTCCTCGATCTTACAAATAGTTTTAGCAATTGGGTCTGTAATTTTAATAAATTTTATGACAATTTATATTCACTTTCTCTTTTCGATTCAGGTTCCAATGTCCTTTGTATAAATTTTAGGTCACTAATAATTGTTTGTACCTTTTTCCTAGGTTTTGAACTGATGATGGAGCTGGATCGACACCGAAACGCTTTCTCTTGCAAGAAACAATGAACTTTTTGACCATTTTCTTTGCTTTTTAATTCCTGGTGAAGTTGCAGTTTACCCAACCAAGTGTTCGTCATAATTGTATTGTTCATGTCTTGTATCTTGATACCAAAAATGTCTTGCCCAGATGAGATAGTCACAAAATTACCTGCAATTCTTTTTATTTTGGCAGAATTTCTAATGACTAACAATAAAACTTGTTATAAGATATGAAAAGCTGTCGAAATTGTAAGGATAGCAAATAGTTCTCGTTGTATTATAACTCACTAGAGCCTCAAAAATAACATACTTGATGTAATGTAACTAAAGAACTCCCCTTTGAGCTGAAAGAACACAGCGCCAATTGCAAGATACACTTTTTAAGCCTCACCCTATAAGCACATCGATCAGCCTTGTTAGCCTCACACGTCGCATCAGCCACGTTAGCCACATCCTGACCACATCAGCCTCGTTAGCCTCATCCTGATCACCACAGCCTCGTTAGCCTCAACCTGACCACATCAACCACGTTAGCCTTACTATAACCACACATCCTGACCAAATCAGCCTCGTTAGCCTCATCCTGATCACATCAGCCACGTTAGCCTCACCCTGACCACATCAGCCACGTTAGCCTCACCCTGACCACATCAGCCACGTTAGCCTCATACTGACCACATTAGCCACGTTAGCCTCACCCTGACCTGTCTCTTATACACATCTAGATGTGTATAATTTCACAATGATATAGCCTGACGACTGAAATTTCACAATGATATAGCCTGACGACTGAAATTTCACAATGATTTAACCTGATAACTGAAATTTCAAAAGCGCATAAAAGTCCATGAAATTGAGGCAACGGTGACTTCAAACTACTTAATGTACAGACTAGTCTGTGTATTAAACATGTGCATTAAACTTAAGTAGGTTTAATTTTATTAACCAATTTCCAGTATAATTCAAATTAAGATATGAGAATCTTTAAATCCCATAGAACTTAACTTTTTATTTCCGAATGATTTCTTATGAATAATAACGCGATTTTACAAGTTTTCCCTTAATTATTTTAATTAATATTGAATACAAATTACTTAATATTTTGGCTTCTTATTAACATTTGTGGAATGTAAGTTTTATTAAATTAAAAGCATGCTTACCATGTTACGCCTCTATATGAACGACTGTCTGAAGAAGAACCCAATAATTTATAAATCAGCATGTTTTCTTTCAGATGTGGAAATGATTTTCGAATGACAAACGAGTGATCACTGGACTGAATTACACTGTATACACTCTAGTTTACAGTGTACGCACTCTATATAACGACAATAAATTATTTAATTATCTAGACCAGGGCCTACACTTTCAAAAAAAGTTAAGAGATCGTAAGTTCATCAGCCAATCATTGAGGCCTTTCAAGCAAAATCCACCAATCACAGACAAGAAAATAGAGCGTAAGTACTTACGTTCACTTAGTGAGTTTTGAAAGTATAGGTCCAGCTTTGTGAGATGAGCAATAAAATTCAAGTTTTTTTGATAGACATTAAGTGACGTACCTGTACTAGAATCGCCTATTATAAGGCAAGTGGTGCTGATATTTCTCAAAACATATTATTCTTATTGATTTACGGAAATTTGTCAATGGGTAAATTTTGAGAGTCTTTAATTAATTTAATGTTTTGACAGTGAACATAATGAATTTCAATATGAATATCCGCTACTTCATAATTAATAATTATCGAAAAACTGATCCATTCATCTAGCTGTTACTGTAAAAGAAAATCTGCCACTAAGAATGTAAAAGAGGCTGCGGAAACAAGAATAAGACAAAAGAATTTAAATGATTGTCACTATTTACTGATCAAGGCCTTCACGTGAAAGATGGACACATACCTAATATTATTTGGAACACACAAAATTATTGGAATATTATATAGTAAGTGTTGCACAAATTGATAATACTTGTATAAAGCGGGAGGTGAACTTCGATGTGACGTATTGAATACTCATCATTCAATCATTGACCGTTGGATAGCCCCAAGTTGGTCTGTGGTGCCTGACTTCATAATATTCTCTGCCCTCCCATCGCATACTAAGATTATATGAGTGATACCTTTTCAGAATAAACATTTACCTTTTGCCAGGTTGTGAGTCATCCTGACTCACTTTGCCCTAGAAACATGGCTTATCAGTGCTACACGACATCCTCTACTCGCGCTCTGCGTTAGAAATTATGACACGATTTTAACAATATATCCCATTCATTTTTCTGCATGTGGTGCGTATAGAGCCCCCGTAGCATGGGTGGTCGTCTGTATGATGCACAGAGCAGCGAACATGACTCTTAAGGTCGTTAGCGCAACTCTCTTCTCATTTGGAACTTGTGATTGGGGGCGGTTCGTGATGCGTTAAATGATGCACAGGGCAGCGAACATGACTCTTAAGGTCGTTAGCGCAACTCTCTTCTCATTTGGAACTTGTGATTGGGGGCGGTTCGTGATGCGTTAAACATCATCGTGTTGACTTGAAGTCAAGTTACATATTCAGCCTTCTCTGCGTTGCTACGTCACTTGACGCCGCGTTATACGAGTTTTCTCACTCAGGGCACCTGTTGGTTTGAACAACATAACGTGATCTTGAAATAGCTGGTGCATGCCCGGTGTTCGGTTAGCGGTTATTGTCATTAAAGCGACATTAACATGATCAAACTTACGTGCTGCCTCCTGCACAGAACACATGGATTCCTGGGGCCATACTTTCAAAACTCGCTAAATGAACGTAAGTACTTACGCTCTATTTTCTTGTCTATGATTGGTGGATTTTGCTTGAAGGGCCGTCAATGATTGGCTGATGAACTTACGATATCTTAACTTTTTTTGAAAGTATAGGCCCTGATGACTTCGATGTCATGTTTAATACGCCGCAGCTTCTGATCAAGTTCAACAGGCAACTTTTGAACGTCGTATATCATTCTGCAGACTATATATGAAAATTTACGATTCGCTAATTCTAGTTATGGACTTCATTGGCATAGTATATATAATCGGCCTTCTGAAGACTATTCTTCCGATACTGATTGTGGGTATTGTAGATTATGACATGGTAGACAACCCCAAAAATTTTATCATCCATCATTATTTTTTATTCGATACGCATTTTTAAATTTTTAATTTCCCACATTGGTTATCGTTAAGGAAAAGATGACAGCAGAGTCAGGTTCCGTCTATTTATTTTATACAGCGCTGATTGCACAAAAATGTATTGTTAATCCTGAATTTGCATGATGATCCCTCATTCGATCTAAGATATTTCACAAAATATTCAACTGGCTAATAAGAAACTTTAATACTAAGAATTTGGTCTCAAAAAAATGAAATCGTGCGCCTATTGGGATAAATGATGAATGAATAGAAAAATGCCATATATTTGCTCCTTCTTTAAGCAACCTAAATTACAACTATTTCAAGAGCCTACAAATCACTCATTTCGATACCTTACCGAAATTTTTCATACTTTCCATTTCCTCATTTTCTCTTAATCACATTTTATTAGCCTTAAATAACATTGTACAATCAGTAAAAGTAGTTTATGCAAGTATTTACAAGATCTTTCCATTCATTTAAAAGCACAGCATTGAACATTAATTTCAACACCTCTACACTAAAAATCAAACAAGACAACTCATTTTGGAAACTAGTCCATCTCTGCATCAGGGCATTGAGCCGCACACAGATTCGTTAGCGGTCGAGTCAGCATTTTCGGGATTGAGCAACACGAGGTAGAGGCCGATCGTCTCGAAGACCACAGGCACGATGGTTCCATGACATTGTGGGCACTTCTCTCTATGAGGAATGAATCGCTTCTCTTGCTGATTTTCTGCTTGTCGCTGCTATTTTCTGAGCAAATTATCTTCAACTGTTTCGACTCGAGCTCTCTCGTTGGCGTTCTGATTCTTGCCATCTACAGCAATGCTCTTGGTGGGCGCTTCCTTCTCGTCGATGAGTTCAGTCCTCTGATGAAGCGACACAAAAAAGTTCTGACAATCGTTGCAACGAACCAAGAAACCCAAAGAATTCTTGTTCTCGAACATGCATTATGTCCCAACTTTAACTGGCTTCATCGCACCCATATCGTTGCCTTTGAAATAATTTCGATGATCATTGTTTTCGCACGCTGACAGCAGAGTATCGACGAGACTTTAGCTTTTTCCAGAAGAACGAAGTTCAGCCTGCTGAAGTTCCTTCGGTCTTGATGATAGTTACTTCTGAGGTGAGGCTGAAAGCAATTTTTCCTGAATCGAGGACCAACCTTCTTTTTCCGCTTAGTTTTGAATGAAATTTCCTTGATGTTGCATGATACTTTCCAGAAAACTTCTTGAAGTTATGTCCACATTGTTTTCCTTAGCAGAAACAATTGCTTGTACTAGCTTCAGCATTTCCTCGTAAGATTCAGGACACCAGCTTTTGCGTCTGATACCGCTGGAGCTTTCCTCGAGTTAAGCTTCAGATTGATATAAATCAACCATCGACTTTTCATTGTCTGTTCGCAGCACTTCAATGCTGTTATGCCGCTTACAGCAGCAAAAAAGCCTCCGAAAGAAATTCTTCTTCTTTGTCGTGGTTTCCATTTTGACTGTGTTCGACTGAAGTTCCTTAAATAAACCTCTCCAAATTATCCAAATCCGTGCTATTATAAAAAAAATTACTAGTGCCCCTTTAATTCTTCTGAAATTATCCCCGTCTTGACAGATTGTATAGTATCTGTGATACACTTCCTTCCCAAGAATTACCCGCAATATTTTATTCCTTATTTATATAGTCATAATTAAAGCTTTTCTAAAATTCGCATCACTATCTGAAATTTGTCTAGCATTTTAATGAATCATTTTGAATCAAATTATATAATAAAAATGGAGAATAATAAGGAACAATAATAATATGAAAATTACACACATTGAAATTGATTTGCCGCACGGAAAAATAAGCTGGAATGAAAACGTATTGAAACATGTTCGAAGCGAGTCATAGACAAATGCCTGTGCACCGAAAAGCGAACTCCCATTTCTTTATTTACTTCTCAGGCGACTGCGCAGCGGTAGCGCAGATGCAGCGCCGCGCGTTCCGCACCCGCGACGCTGATCGCGCACCGGCAAATTGGCTTCCCGAACTCCTGTCGGCATCTGGCATTGCCGTCTATTTATTTTAGGGAATTCCAAACGTTCAAATTTGAATTGTTGAGAAATAAAATTTGTACAATTTAAATTCATTTTAATAATAGAGGATTTTATAATATTTTCAAATTTGTTTTGCTGAGAAATCAAATTTGTACAATTTATATTCATTTTAATAATTAAGGATTTTATAATATTTTCAAATTTGTTTTGCTGAGAAATCAAATTTGTACAATTTAAATTCATTTTAATAATTGAGGATTTTATAATTTTTTTACGAAATGAATCATTTATGTTGGCCTCCAGAACACTTTATTTAAAATGTAATGAATTTGCCAGATATTTATGCTGATTAAATCGTTAATTTACGATTTAAGAAATGAAATTATATAAATAGGTACTTTTATCACTCATGCAAACACTTATATTCAATGATTAAAAACACTTTTTATTCAACAACGCTCTTATCGAAAAAAAAATCGGGCGTTTATAGCTAATTTCAAAGTTCATGTTATCTACATGCTGGAATTCAGACTCTAGTGAATTTAAGCGAACAAGATATCGCGACATCGTTCTTCAGCATGAAATATACTGTAAGAAATATATTTATATCATTCACCCACAACCATGTCAATGACGGAGAAAATAAAGGTAAAATTTCGGCCGCTGAATGTCGTCTGACACAACCAGCCGCTGAATGTCGTCGGACACAACCGGCCGCTGAATGTCGTCTGACACAACCAGCCGCTGAATCTCTTATACACATCTAGATGTGTATAAGAGACAGGTGTGGGACATGGCTGTCGGTGTGGGACATGGCTGTCGCTGTGGGACATGGCTGTCTGTGTGGGACATGGCTGTCTGTGTGGGACATGGCTGTCAAGGTGACGAGTTACTGGCGCGACCACGTTAGCATGGGACTAACCTGTTGACGTAGGACTTGGCTTTCGATGTTGTTGGTATATTGCGACTTTAAGCAGGACTTAATTAATTAATTTAATTAATTAATTAAGCAGGACTTGAATGCTAGCGTGGGCAGGCGATGGAGCAGTTAGTAAGTCACGTGTCACCAACAAGTAAATTGGCTTTCCGAGCAAGTTCTAAAATTCTGTGATTACATCCGCGAATTAGAATGAATAAATTCAACTAACCTAGCCCGAAGTTGCCCTCTGTTGATAACTCGAGCAATTTTGAATATAAATGGCGTCAATCCCATAATCTGTAGTCTCATTGTTAATAATAATGCTTACGTATTTTTATTGAATAATGACCTCTCTGCACCAACCTTTTACATTAGAGATAGAATTTCCACTTCCTTCTCGATAAAAAAATGTAAAAAAAATATTTTGCGTCTTCTAATAAAATTTATATATTATATTCACATATTGAAAAATCAAATTTCAGTATTTAATTCCGACCTTTCCTGCAATCCTTTCCTATTTTCCCACTAATAACAAATTTTCAGGTCTCGGTTATAACCAGACACGATATGTATCCTGGCCCACGCTCCAATATCCTCTATATTCGTTCTGCCAGGCTTCAAACACACACACAAGCCAACAAACATTTTAATTATAAATATTAGACTTCATCAGTCACGTAGCGAGATGTGCACATTTTGCTTTTACGCTGCAGTTACATAGAAACGCCAATTGAGTTTGTAAGCGCACATTATTGTAAAACTAGAAAATATCGCAAACGCGGTTTTGCTCATAACCAAAAAGTGCGAGATTGTCATGACCATTTTAGTTTTTTCACCCATAATTTCAAAGTTATTGTTAAGTCTATTCGGTGCTTCGTCAAGTATTGCTTGGACTAATCTAAATAGAGCATATTTTATCTAAGTGTGTTTTGCCGTTGAATCTTTAGCTCAATCATTCGATACTTTTAATGCATCACTCTAAGCTACATGGAGAGTGTATTACTTGCCTAGGGAGTCTAATGCGATACATTTACTTGGGAATTTGCATTCATAATCATATGAAATAATTGCACTCGAATATTGCAGTACTTCCAAGGGGATTGTTCACTCAAAGTTACTCGAGGGTAATAAACTACCAATTTGAATCATGAATTTTAGAACAAATCGAAAACATCTTATTGCTGTTGGCAATTTTTATCTAAATTAACAAAGTGTCATCCTTCTTCACAAAGATCTACTGTGAATAGGGCTTCCAGACGCTGAAATAATCGCCATCTTGACATCAGGAATAGTTAAACTTTGTCAAAAATCTACGGCAGAAATCTCGTTTTCAGTCACCAGAATAGTAATCCTGCCAATTTGTCTCCGAAATAGCGGCTTAGGCTATTCCAGTCTCCTAGATATATAGTGACCTGGTCTATAATTTCCTGTGTGGAAATTGTATGATTGTGAAGAGACATATACCTGGAAGAACTTTTTTTTCAACAGTAGATACTTTTTTCAACAGAAGATACTTTTTAGTTCAACAGTATATAATAGACTCAATAAATACTGTCAAGTTCGACTCAGTGAGCTGGCCCCATTAATGCTCCTCGTCACATAAATGCGCGTGGTAATGTGACCGTCAGAAGCAGGTCTGTTATGTTCAAGCGCTGTTCTCCTGTCGTCCCAGAGACACGAGACTATAAAAGGTAATTTGAAGGCAATTGTGTAGCCTTAATGGAGGCTGGGTCAACCCACTCGTAAAACTGCAATAACTGACGACCGACACTCCCCTATTTGCAAATCATGAGCGGAACAAGGCCGGTAGCCTATCTGCTACTGTTTGGCCGCCTATGAATAATTCAAGATTGTTATAAAAAAATATAACTCAATACTCACTGCAGTGAGTGACAGAGAGCGCATTTTCTCGTCGACGAAAGCTTGAGGTCACGGACAGACGGACGGACGGACAGACAGACGGACATGGCGAGCACAATAGTGCATTTTTTCCATAAATGAGAAAATTTTTTCCATAAATGAGAAAATGCGCTAAAAAGACAACATTCAAAGACTCCAGTTACAACTGCACTCAAAACAGCTCATCAACGACTTAGCGAGAGTACAAGCGAGCGGAAGTTAGTTAAGTGAACAGATATTTTCCTGTGTACCGTCGTCTTATTTTAACAGAAGCAATATAATCTATGAATTAATTCATAGTGTAGTTACCAGCAAACAAAAATATGCATGACGGATTTAAAAAATTAGTTTTTTCAACAATAAACACTTTTAGCTTCACTCATGGCACGCAGTGTTTCAAGTCAAAAACCACTTCCAATTCGTTCAACTTGTTAAAATTATGATTAATTTTTCTCCTTCTAATCTTGCATCATAAATGTTTTTTTCTTATTTCCTGAAATAATCGTTCGTTTCTCATTAACTTTAAATTCGAAAATGTTTTTGCGCCAAGTACGATTTTACAGTTTGATTGTATAGAAAAGTTATGATTTTGAATTTGAACACAATGCAGCATAGTCAGTATACAAAACATGTTTTAAATAATATCACACATATTATTTTACATTAATAAATATAAAAAATCTTAATAGGATATGTGCTGTAAAAAATATGTTGAATTCGTAAAATCTCTTATTTTATTTTATCAATTGTTGCGAAACACGCGAGCTTGATTGACTGTCATCCGCGCTATCATGACGCAGGATCAATGAACAAATCAAACTCCAGCGTACCGGGAAAATGACATCCAATGAATTTCTCGTTTTTTACTTCTACACAAAAAGTATCTACTGTATTTCTGCATCTCGCATAAGTAAAGGCATTACAAGATTTCTTTGACCTCTTTCAAACAACACTTTATTCACATTACTTTAATTCCCTTTCTTTCTTATCTACCAATAGAATTTAACGGATCCACTATTTATTGCGAAAATAATCCAAAGTAACAATGTAAAAATAGTGTTTGCCTATTTTCGGTTTGCCATTAATTTTTCATGTTTCAGATTGCCAAACATCTTATTTATTTTATTTGTGTTTGTTCTTTTACTAATTGAACTAATTGAACGTTTTTTTTTTTCAATACCACATTACGGTACGAGGGATGGAAATGCAGAGAATAACTCCCAAGTGATGAAACATCAGGCAACAATGCATTTAATTGCGGTTAGGAAGATATCGTAATTTCTTATAGAAAATGAGAAACAACTAGTTCATTAATCATCAATTATTAGCTCATTGATAAATAACTTCATATGGTAATTTTCGTAGGGATTCCTGCCTGAAGTTTTAGATTCTATGCTGTGTTGGTGAAGCAGTAGTGGTAAAGCGCAGTTTAAGGACCGCGTAAAGTAATTTACCGAAGGCCATTATTCGCCCAGCAAGCTCCCACATGAACTCCCAGCGTTTTATCTGATAAGCTGATTAGCAATCCCTGGGTATCGATTTAATCTCTGAGACTTCATCCAATCTCCCGCATTTTTCATGACCTCATAGTGTACATGCAGGCTCATGTTAGAATTCATATGTGGACGAGCGTAACAACTGCAAGGCCGATGATTTGTACGTTAAACAGTTTTATATATTTTCTAGTTATCGTGTGGTAATCTTTTAAAGTTTCCATCAACTCCAAAGTCCGGACTGGGTGGTCTGGCCGGTAAAAGCTCTAAATACTTGAAATTGTGTGCTGTGAGGTGAAGAGGTCTGGGGCTTTAATTTAAATCACTTGCAATGGCCGGACGACACCGCGAGAAATGCTAGAGCGTGAGCGCCTGGTCTTATGAGTTACTCGCAGAGATCGCATGTAGATACTGGGACTTTAACCCTTAAACAACTGATATATTAACCATTGCCAATGTTATTCGTACCTGAAAGTCTGGTAACTTAAGTCACCGTCGATAGACGAAAGATTTAGAAGTGTCCACGCCCATTTGGTGCGCTAGTTGTTATTTGCTGGGCAAACGTGTGGACTTTTATTTAGAGGAAGAAATTAAATGTGTACGAGTCAACGGTTATTGCTTTATTTAAATTCTTGAGCTGTTTCCTAACGATTTTTTTACCTTACCTATTTTCAATTAATTTGCCAATTACAGTGATTAAATTGTGAAATCGAAAGAACTTGACATGACAAAGTGTACAACTTGTACTAATAGAAGTTGACATGACCAGAATTACTACTTGTCTGGGCAACTTTAATTACGTGAATAATAAGACGAGTCACCTTGACGCATTTTCTGATTTGAAATACCTGTTACGCACACAAATTTCCTTGTGGGTGGTTTGGGTCAAAAGGCATCATTCATCATATACAATAAAAGAATAAAAAATTAAAGTTTCATTCACTTGAATAAAATGCTAGAAATGATCTCGCTGTTTCCGTATTTAAGGACCCCAAATTAACAATTCTAATGAAATTACGCACAAGCTTATTCCTAAATTACAAGTAAAAAATTAAAAAAAAACCTATAACAATCATAAGACAGACTTTAATGACTTTTCAACTTCGAACTATTTTTAGCGCATTTTCTCATCTATGGAAAAAAGGCTCTATTGTGCTCGTCATGTCCGTCCGTCTGTCCGTCCGTCTGTCCGTCCGTGATTTCTCGTTTTCGTCTACGAGAAAATGCGCTCTCTGTCACTCACTGCAATTAATTTTATATATCAATTTTGCATCATTTTCACAATGTCTGTGAAAAATCCTACTATCTATCACAGGCTTAAGATTTCGAGAAATCCAAATATGGATTTCTGGAATGAAGACCCATACTCCTTGAAATGATACTTTGCAATGTAGAAGAAATCTGTTTTTAATCACTCCTGACCATCAGTTTGTCAGCATTACTCATGATATTCCGCAATTATTTTGCATTTGATATTACTAAAAGTTTTTCGGAAAATAAGCGCACTCGGTGTCACAAGAATAATATAATATAATACAGAAACTGATTTCGACAAATATTAGTACCTATGGCATCTATCTGTACTGGGTTCGTAATTACATGTATAGTGTCATTACAAAAGTGTCATAACCAGCTGCGTCATTTCTACCTATTTCATTACCAGTGATAATTAGTAATATATTTATACTCAGCATAGTTTGAGGCTATAATCACGCCACTACGTCAAAAATGTACTGGTTATTCGGTTGCCGCCCATTGACAAGCAAAACTATCTTGGTTTAACAACCCTGGTCCAGTTTGTAAATGTTTTGAATGTAAACATTACATTGCATGTAGCTAATGTGACAATACAAACATAATGCTCCCGATTCATAAGCGTCTATAAAATAATTGCTGTAATGTAAGTGGTTCAATAATTGTAAAAAGACCGACACTGTGTGAATGATTGTTTGACTCAACAATAACGACAAGTTAATAATTAAACAGAAGCGGACTTAAGGACTACAGCTTGTGATGAGTGCAATTTAGATCCTAGTTGGGGAAAACAAAAGACGATAAAGAGAGGGTTTTCGATTTTATTGGCAGAGGACAATAGACAGTCATAAGTGCGATTGAGATCCCATTCCGAACTTAATTTTTTTTTTTTTCACGAAATATCATGGATCTGCTCAACAATAATTACGACATACATTGAATTGAAGAAAAAATTAAATCGTGTTGACGAAAGCGCACTTGTCTGTTCATATTATTTCTCTTGTAATGATAATATATCAGTGTTTGTAATCAAGTTGTCATTCCCTAAATATCGCTATGTAGGGATCATTGCACTCTCCGATTCGATTTATCCATAAAGCTGTCTTGTCAACCTGTTCCTGATGCATACGCTCATCACTTATCACTTGGAACCAGTTGAGTTCATTCACTATCCTAACGTGAATTAAGCTACCGCTTTAACTATCGCATTGCAAACTAGGTTGAAGGGGTGAAGAGTGCCTCGCATTGAAGGGCTGGTGAGCAGCCCAGTGCCTTGCATTTAAGGGCTGGTGAACAGCCCAGTATTGAAGGTTTCAATCAGGAAAGTTTTCGACCAAAGAAAGTTCCGACCAGATAATTTCTGACAAGAGAAGATTTCGAGAGGAGAAGTTTTCGACCAGTGAAGGTTTCGAACTGAGAAGGTTCCGAAGCCTAGACGGCATGAAACTTCGTTCCGAAGGGTGGGGGAGCAGTCAAGTATTAGCGAAAAAGCGCCCTTGCAAGTTAATGGTATGCTTGATTTGGCTTGTTATAACGATTTATTACTAGATTCCACGTCGGTAATGGATTTGCTAAAACTTGAATTGAAACTCTTTGCATTTGAAATAACCGACTTAAAGAAAGTACCATGTACAATCCATAGTTGTTGGTCATTGCGATAGACTACTGATTTATTGTCTTATAATTCCCAATCATTTTGCCAAATAAACTGACGTAGCTGTGTGTTAAATGCATGTTAAGGAACATCCAACCAATGCGCATCAGCGCATAACATATCATGACTCGTTTCCAGCCGCTTTTGGTTGACTCCCGACACTTCGTTTTTATTTTTATACAGGATGGCAGCTCGCTGTTTTCTTTATTATGTGGCATCGTCGGACAGCTAAGAGTAACTGATGACACATTCAAGTTTTGAGCGAACGGTCTGAGATGAAGGGCGTTTATGAGCCTCGACCTTTGATCCGCGAACGTCGCGAACAGAAAATAACGGAGCGTCTTAGTAGCTGCCGATATCGAAGGTCTTTGTGTGCGAGTCATAAATAAAAACAAAACAAGGAACCTCCTTAAACAAGTTACTAACTAAGCTTCAGACTTTATAACTCAATCCACTCGTCGGTAGGGCGATACGAAAGTCACTTTCGAAATTAAAAAAAATCGCTCTCCGCTGGTTGGCCTCAAAAAAAACCGCTGATGTTTCACTTTTTTCCCTATGAAATCTTTCGTATCGAACCCCATGAAATAACTATGAGCGGATTACTAGCGGCCGATTATAAATCTTACAGTATTCACTGAACCCCGAAAATTATTTTCGATTATGAAATTTTTAGTGGTACATTATTATTTTAGTCAATTAAATAAATATTTCAAGCCCAACGCCTGCCGTACAGAGGCCGCCTGCAATCCCATGATGATTTTTTGGGGTCTGAAGTCTACTTCTCTTCCGTGCTCGGCACAGACGAAGTCGGCTTGTCGTCCACAAATCAAACGTAATCACCTCACGACATCCGCGTCAGGCGACCACAATCAAGTGTCTAGGTGTTCATAATGACGTCAGATGGCGCGTTGTATTTGCAGGTGACATGATGACTCGAAATAAATGTTTGTCTGCGGGCAATGAAGGTTTGTCAGCTGACAAAGAGGGCATGTCTTCTGACAATAAGGGTTTATCAGCTGACAGCGACTCACGACGTCAGATCTCTGTCAGATGCCCGCGCCTTCACTGCTCTGTCGCCTACGCCATAGAATTGCATTGCAGGTTTGGAATCACTGCGATGACGCTTCTTATTCAATCAGGACATATATAGTAAAACTCTCTTCTCTCTTTTCTGATGTTTTTAGCGCATTTTTCTCATTTATGGAATAAATGCACTATTGTGCTCGCCATGTCCGTCCGTCCGTATGTCTGTCTGTCTGTCCGTCTGTCCGTCAGTCTGTCCGTGACCTCAAGTTTTCGTCGACGAGAAAATGTGCTCTCTGTCACTCACTGCAGTGAGTACTGAGTTATATTTTTTATCTACAATTCATCACCATGGCATTACAAATTATGCATAATGTTAAAACAGTTGAAGTAAGGTAGATAAAAGCAATTGAGCCACTTTTTTAAACTGCTTTTACAGATTACCAAAGGATTTGATATTAATAATATATATTGATGAAAAAAAATTATTATCTATCGCCAAAAAAGCTATGATGGCACACTCAACGAATCGGCTGGAATTCTACAGTAATCGCAATAATTCTATGTTCTAACAATAATGTTTACCGAGCCCTTAACTTAATCATTATTTTCGCTCACTTACCGCGGGGCTTCTGTAACTTAAAGTCAAGTCATAGATATAATAGCTACGCATTAACTGGTAGCGACAAGGCCTCCTCCATCATCCCCGAACGCTTTATCAAAAGATGTATTTCTTCTGTAATCAATTCAGCGATTGTGCTCCGAATTGCAATGGATTACGAGAAATTCGGTGTCAAGGAGAGTCTGGCAATGAAGACGAAGTAGGGACGAAGTATTTACCTGGATTTGTGGAGCTGGACGTCTCTGGTGTCGTGACCGCTTCCAGACCTAATGTGACACTGATGGTCCCGATGACACTTGGACGCTGTCATTAGTTTCTTCTACTTTTTCAACGGGGCGGAGTAGTTCTGGACGCGGGTAGGTCTCGAGGCGCTTGTTCAAACTTAAGAGTAAACATTGGATTTTGAGTTCAATTTCAGAGCAATTTAAGGGAAATACCGCAAAAGTGTGAAGACTGAAAAATTCTTGAAGTTGTACACTGAATTTGTTTATGTAAACGATTTGTTCAGCGGGTCACCCAAGACAAGAGTTTCTATTAGGCCGGATTTTCTCCCATTTTTTCAGTTGAAAGTTTCTTAACTGATATTTTTATTGTGTAAAAATTTCTAACATGTCCGTTCTTTTTAGACGACGCCTGATAACGAGCAAATGCCGGTGTTGAACTCAAATAAGAATTGATTGCATTTATAAAAGATTTGCTCTGTATTTCATTAATATACCAGTGCGTCATAGAAGAAACGCTGGGGAGATGCTGTCCAGTAAACTGAAGTCATACTTGGGATAGTTGATTTTGCTCAATTCGCTTGTGCATTATTTTACTTTAGAAAATTCGTCATACCAAGTAACAATAAATCGACGAAAAGTCTTACTGACTCACGTATGATCCGTAGAAGCTGCAGCTTGACCGACAGCCGAAATCTGAAACGAACTACAGGTTATCGATGACAATCAAGATCTAAAATGAAAATCTCACAAGCCCTCAAAGAAGCAGCAATAAAGCTGCCGTAAAGATGCTGCCGATATCAAAAAAGATTTCTTGTTTCTCTAGCGAACGCCACATCATCTTTTTCAGATCCTATCTATTGAAAATTTCATCTTTATAAAAGATCTGCTAAAAACTTTTCTTCCTTAAAAAGTTCCTCTGCGCTGTTTTATATCTTCACAAATATATATACCTCCGTACATTAGGAAAAAAATAGTTAAAGCTTCTTCCTCAAAAATTAAAAGACTTATCAATCTGTTATAAGTAAATAATATACATTGAGAGGGCTTTGATGAACAATGGTATAATTTCATTGAAATTTACGAAACTTTTTATTTCCAGTTTTTCAGTCCCTGACCGTCTATGATACGACTATGATTTCGGACCGTGCACTCATGAGAAAAATTTCTATCCGAGTTTCATTATCCGAAAATGACGTCAGAAACCGTGAACCTGATTAAGCTCTAAACTCAAGCACCAGCACGTTTGCATATTTTTCAATAAGCGTGGATATCACGTGAACCATCGCCTGATTCTTAACCTGCGGGTCATAATGGTAGACCACGAGTGGTATTTTCCAAAAATGGCCTCACGATGGTGGCCCCGACCTCGCGGTTTGTGTCCCAGTGCCTCATCGACAGCTATATAAATCAATTTACCTTGCATTCCCTTCCATGATTACGTTGCTCAGACCTGGATTATGACACTGATAGAAAAACCACGCCATGTTTATCTTGGGGCATCGAGGCTCCAGGTACGAAGGAGGACTTCAGCACGGCAAGGAATTGGCTCCAAAACACGAGGAAGGCGTCAGGTTGAATTGACTCGGCAGCAAGCGAACGCTTCTAAAATAGGAAAACCTTGTTAAATTTACTCAGAATCAGCTTACTCTCCATGGTTTCTAGGTTATTTTGAAACCTGTTTCTTTTCAGCTTATATTCTGACTAGAAGTTCGAGATTTCGTGCGGACTTTCATCAGATTACTCGCCTTCCAGTCCACTTTCAGACGCGCACTGCCACTAAAAGTCACCAAAAGACTTATTTTCAGACTTGCTGACACCACGGAATTGGGTGGTGATGATACCGAGCGGAGATCTAGCCTGCTGAGGATGTTTTGGCTAACCTTTGAAAATATGTCTGATCCTTTACTTTCTAGTAGGATTTCCTGTAAAGAAAAAATTTCAACGCACATGATGTTCGAAAGTAATTGTGATTTTGTTGTTGATTTATGTATTGGTTCTAAAAAGTCATACAGCCCATAAATTTTTATAAGTCCAATTGCTTGTATTGTGGCATATTTCTTTGCATCGGTGTTTTTTTCTGCTGATCTATTTGTTCGTATGAATCTATCTGTTTCCATTATCATATTTCTAACTGAGAAAAGAAATGGTGCTAAGACTCATATGGGATAATTTAGTAGTTCAGGGAAGGTGTGCTACAAGTTAGTTGCTGAACTCCAATGTTTGACTGGTGATCTGCATGGCGAAAAAAATCTAAGCTGTTATTCACAAAAAGCTTGCTGAGGCTATAACAACAACCACCACTTCCAGTATGATATGTCAATAAAATTGAAGAGCAACTTCTAAATAATTATTTATCAAATTTTTGTTGCCTTCATTCAATATTATTGTTTTTTTCTGCGAAATGCCTATGAAGCTGGGAGTAGGAAATGCCGCGATTTAGTTATAATTAGTTATTTAGTTACTTAATTAGTTATAGTAATCTAAGTTACCTAATTATTTATATTAGTTATTTATTAAAAGATCATTAGTCATGGTAAGGTAGTTACAAAGTTAATTACTTAATAGTCAGGTTCTGCCACTTAAGATAGGCGTGGCGGCCGAGCTCTAAACTGCACAGCCTAAGAGGTAACCATAGCCCTGTCTACTCATGTCTATGGTAATATGTATGCACACACATCTCTATACATACTTATATTCTCAAATATTTGCAAATTTTTCAGAATTTACTAATAAATCATCTTTTCAAATTTCTCGTTGTTGCTTCTCAGCCATCTTCCAATTAAATATCTTTTAAGAACTTCTTTCCATCTGTTCGATGTTTTGAATAATTATTATTCAGCAACTTCTCCCTTTCTACTGAAATATCTGCACATTTTAATTCATACATGTTAAGTTTGAAATGAAACGTTGTAATAATCTTTAATTATTTATCCTTCCTGGTATTCAAACTCCCTTTCTACATCCAAACTCGCTGACCTTCGGTTCTTATAATATGATAATCGATAATATGTAAAATAGACTATGTAGGTAGACAAGGCTAAAAATAATACTCTATATATTAAATGAAGCTTTTGTTAGAAATTTCTGCACAAAAAATGCACGCCTGTTCTGAAAAATTCTCTTCCTTTTAAATCATTTTGTTCTTACACATAAATCATTCATACTTGCCATTTATTGAAATCATTTATTCGTCGACCAATCATTAAATTTCTTTGTCCCCACCCTGCTTCACTTTGATATTTATTCACCAAGTGACCCGTCATCAATGAACATCTTCCTTAATACATGCACATACATTAACAGACCTTCAGTGGCTGCTAGTGAAAGTGCTGCAGACTTAACGACCGAGTGTGGACGCTAGTCCAACATCGCTCTAACAACAACCTAAGTATTTCGACAGGTTAAATTTCCAGGAGAACAATTTTGTAATCTATCATCAATGCTAAGTAGAAATCATAGGGGATTTCTTAGTGAATATCAACGACTAAAGTAATTCGACAAGTTAAATTTCCAGGAGAACAATTTTGCAATCTATCATCGATATTAAAATGGGAATCATAAGGGACTTCTCACTGAATTACTTGAGTGTGATAATGGATTTTGTATCTAATGAACTCTGTATTAAAGACGATAAATGCATGATCTAGGGACAAATAGTTCTTTGCAAAAATAAATTTTCCTATCATTTTATTATTGCAGTGAATGACTCACAATATAGCTCTGAAACTCTAATAAAAAAATATTTGAGATTAAAATATTTGAGGTCTTTTATTTCACACAGCAAATATAAATCATTACATTCAAATTTACCATAAACTGAAGTGAAAACAAATGATGGACCTACAAAAGCAATTAAACCTAAAAGACTTCCCGCGAATGTATGAACATGCTATGCAACAACACAAGCAATATTAAAAATTTTCAATTCAACTAAACATTCGTAATAAGTTTTGTCGTAAGTCTTCCAATATGACTGACGTATACGCCTTAAAAATAGGGCTCACGACGACGATATTAAGCAGTGAATGCCGGAGAACAAATTCATTTGTAGGGGATAGAAATCTTTTGACTTTGTTAATGTAACTTGAGGCCGTAATATTTGTTAAGAAATTGTTTATTTTTCGCAATTTGAAGAGTGGTGAAATAAATTGTTGTAATTATGACTCATCGGTGTCTTTAAACCTGTACGATCAGGCAGGCTTTTTGGAGGTGTTGGGAATCCCAACATATTAAACTGTTTTGAGTTCACTTTGAGGGGTATCCTGGTATTTCCTGGTATATGTTTTGGTCTTATGGAGTGAAATTCAAGTAAATTCTTCATCCCCGTTGAGACCGCATGGAAATGTTTTAAATTGTTTTAACATTAAAGGACTCACGTGGTTTGATTGCTATATAATCTCGCTCTACATCAACGCCCAAAACTATTAAGAAAGATATCTATTAAAGTAAAATATTACAAATTGTTTTAGTAATTACTAGTACATACCTAATTCAAGCCAAAGAAAATCCTTATACTCGCAGGACACCAAAAATTTATGACTTACCATTATACACTCATTTATATACTACTATATAAAATACCATTTATATACTGTATTGTATATATTACTACTATTTATATACTACCATACCATACATTTATATACTAAAATCTACGCGATGCAGGTGAGAAGCTCGCCCACACGCGGGTGATTGATAGCCGGCGCACTGAGCGCAAACTGCACACAACCTTATACACAACTTACGATTTTGTGTGCCAATTTCCTGGGGCCATACTTTCAAAACTCGCTAAGTGAACGTAAGTACTTACGCAATATTTTCTTGTCTATGATTGGTGGATTTTGCTTGAAAGGCCGTCAATGATTGGCTGATGGACTTACGATCTCTTAACTTTTTTGAAAGTATAGGCCCAGGTCGAGTTCACATCCATCGTATCTGCTATGAATGCGAAGTGTACTGCATGATGTTTGCTGCAATATTTTATTAATCAGAAGTCCACTAAATGATTTAGCTTTGTTACCAAGTATTTTAGTCGGCCATCATTCGATAAATACCTTAATATAGAGTCTTTTTCTTATTTATTAGTGAAAATTGTTAACCATCAATAATATATTTCTATATTTCTGATCAGTGTTGAATTTAACCGTGCCACTTTTTAATTGCACCAAATTCATTAGTGTTGCACCGAATTAAAAACATCTGCCCTAAGTATAATTATTCAGTAGGTATTTTACTGATTCCCTGTCATAATCTATCACAGAACATTTTCCCTTTAGCCATGTCAGAATTTCTACTACGATTTCATTTCATCGACTACTGGACTAGTGTAAACAAGATGAAACACAAGGAGCCATCAGATAAAGTTTAGTTTTTATTCCCTTTGTGAGTAAACATGAATGTTTGTGACAGGAAGTTATTCAGGTAGAAATAAAAAATTTTGTTAGATTTTTATGTATTTAGGGTTAAACACTTTTTCATTGTAATCAAGGACCATTTGAAGCGAAAGGTTTACATCTTCATGCATGGCACCGTCTTTATTCTATAAGCTCATCGCCTAAGAATTCAAAAGTATTCAATAGCTCAAGATTATCTATTTTCTGAGATGCAATTTCATGTCGATGAAAATAATAAATGTCCAGCAAAGACAACTAAAATAAGAACACAAATCTATTCGCACGGCCAACGCAGCAATAGACTGGATACGGGTGGAATAACTCACAGGACTCAATAACATAAAAACTCTATGAGTAATAATAAAGCTGGAAATGTGCTTAGTAGGATCTGATGCCGAACATATCAAGGTAAAGCCACAAGGTTCAGTTCATTTTATTCCGCACATTAAAATTATTACAAGCGATTGAATGTGATAGCGTTGCTGCAGAGTTCAGGCTGTAAGATCGCTACTCAAGATGCATTGAAATCTCCTCATTTGTAGGGCGATACCTGGAAAATCTATGGGAACCATAGCATCTTATTGAAGTAGACGTTAGTGTTGTTATGCTAGCTCAGATATTAAATATTCGAAGGTTTCTTGATGGAAATGAGATACCCTCGTTGACAACTCAGTGAGATATTTATGCTAACTTTGTTTATTTACTTATTTAGCTATTTATTAGTGTAGTTAGGCAGAACTTCTCCATGTAGCTTTGATTGAAGACCAGAGCATGCTTTTTGTCAACAATTTTTTTGTGCTTATCTTTTCAAAAAGCCGATCATGTAGCTATTTTTTAGAACATTTTTTGCCGACCATCTAAAATTGCGTGCCTCAATTTTAGAACATTTCTAGCTATTTATGTTATCATTATTCGTATAATAATAGTTTTTTCATGAATTGATTGTTAGAGTTCAAATGTTTAAATTGGCTTGTATGATTTAAACATTTGTGATTATTGAACATCGTTTTACTGTGTTGAATTTGGAACATCCGTCAAATATTGTCAGGATAACGAGAAGAAAAAGCATAATTTTAACTCAGCACTTCGGCTACATGGGAATTAGCGAAAATGCTCCAAGAATAAGGGAAAATTGATTGCAAAAAGTACATTAACGTGATATTTTACAGTGGTATTATTCATTATTTAAGAAAGTCATCTATTTAGGATGACTTTCTGATGGCTTACTACAACTGCCTGATGGCTTACTACAACTGCTTCCGACTAGATTTCATTGCAATGCATATGGAATTAATGTGTTTATACCAAAAATTGTTCAATGATCTGTATTTGACCTATCTTGCGTACCTATATTATTAATCCATCATCTGCTAATGTTATGCACATTTTGTTTATTTTCCCTTGTTTTTACTTCCATCCAAATTTAAATTTTTCTGCAGTCGAGCTCAAGGTGCTGGAATTGTATGGCGGCGCGTTGCCATTAGCAGGTCCAGCTCACTTCCTCGATTCTAAATGTTATCTTTTGATGGCCAGAATCACATTAACATAAATTGTTCGAAGATGAGCCGCAGATTGAGCCGTCTTCCTAGCTGTTTGTTGGACAAAGCATATAGTTCACCAATTTATAATTCAAAGGCTAATTATAGTCGGCTAATCAACGGCCATTCATGGGCCAACCATGGCCGCTCATGATTCTCAATGAGGATGAAGAGAATAAGAGCGTGGGCTTCCTTCTTGTCATTGATCTCCCCGGGCCGGCATAGTCCTGGTGATTCTCTTGCTAATTTTTAATGACTCGGGATGAATAACTTGAGGCCGGTATGAGGTTCTATAAACAGGTTCAATATGGTGAGACTTAGAAAAATTATGAGTGATATAATTTACGGTAAGGTAATCGTTGAGTAATTTCACGTTATTGTGTGCCACAATTCGCGAATGGTTCGCATTGATTATTAACCACAGCAAGTAGATGACATTTCTCATCAAAGTTATAACTTGATTTTGCCACAAATAGTATTCAATTTAAACAGATTGTCACTAAAAACACTGATTTACCTACTCTTTGATCACAAGTGATAATCAGCAATTATTAATACTTCCTACTAAAACATGAAAATTTCAGGACCTAAGATCCCCAGACTTATCGTAAATAAATCGTTTGAAGTTCAAAGCTACAATAATTATAGATGATTCTTCCCTGCAAACGACGCGTTTTTTCCCTGCAATCAACAGCCGTGACTGACAAGCTCGAGTTTGTCAGCTCAAGCATAAAATATAATAAAAAATGTAAAATTTGTAGCGCGAGACAAGGTTTTGTTTGAAAATATCTTCTCTGTAAATGACACTTAAGTTTACCTAAACCTTTTCGAACAAAGAACTTTATGACGAAAATCATTGTTTGTCGCATCGAAGTACAACGACTCGAGAGTTACGCACAAAGTTCATCTTGGTTGGATCTTCGCAACCAGTGTATTCAGAAACTGTTGAAATTGCAGTTAAAATAGTTTCCGTTACCAACTGCGTGCATATTGAATGCTAAGGCATGTGTTCAAGCGTCAAGGCAAGAGTTCAAATAGTTAGACTTCTATATTTCTACAACAAACATTAGACTTAGAGGCCAGGGGCCACACTTTCAAAACTAGCTAAGTGAACGTAAGTACTTACGCTCTATTTTCTTGTCTATGATTGGTGGATTTTGCTTGAAAGGCCGTCAATGTTTGGCTGATGAACTTACGATATCTTAACTTTTTTGAAAGTATAGGCCCTGGATTCGTGTTCTAGGGGCAAGGGTGTAATTCGTTCAGATGTAACAGGGTCTAAATTTGGATGCACTTTGTACAAAATTATGTATACATGATGTTTGATGCTTGCATACTCTCATCGTGTGCGAGTTCAGGGCGTTGTGGACCTAAAAACTTTGTTTTATACGGGATAGATAAAAAACTAAACTGTTTCAAAAAGAGATCATCAAACTTTTTCATTAACTTTTAAACTGAAAGTTTGAATACTCATTAGAAACCAGACATTTTTTCTCGCATTATTTGATTATGGAACTCGTTTGAATATGGTATGATACGGTATGAGTTACATACGGTATGAGTTAATACGGTATGAGTTACAGATTATGTAACACAAATTAAGCCTAATAAACTGACATCATATCAGTTATATCATCAGACTATTTCATCATTCACCCAGACAGCGTTAATCAGTCAGATGACGCCCCAAAAACTAACGCCAGTCTTCAAACTTATTTTTTTTTACTGCTCTTCCTTCCAAGAAAATTTAGAAAATATGATGTTATGAGTAAATGAATCTTGGATTTTTTTACTAGTATCAGCAATAAGCATGCTCAAGATATTGAAAACAAATAGCGATGCAGGTCAGGAAATGGAATCAGAACGGCTCCTGAAATATCTCTTGTATGCCGCTATAACTGAGCAAGGCTGCCGCGGTCAAGGAACATGATTTGGAAATTAATTATGATGGCATAAGTCTGAAAAATTATTTAAAAAGCAGAATATCCGACTGCAAACGTTTTTGAAGCAACTTAACCTCGATTTAATTATGTTTTACTTAAAATTATATTTCTATCGTCATATCTCAACCAGCAGAGCTTACAACACGCGTCAATTATGGTATATCGGACTATCGACAGATATATGAATGAACTACAATGAACGCTTGGCACTCCTAATCAGGAGTTTTCTCCGTTGAAAGTTATAAATCAAACTCCCGAATATTTTTTGCGAGCTTACAGCCTGAATAAGAAGTATTGGTATTTCTAATGAACTGACAACTCCCGCAAAACGAAATTCCCTCTCGAAGCGGAGTACGAACAATTGCTGAACTAGCAGCCAAAGCCACGACCATAATTCCTGAGAACAATAAATATTACTAGTATCTCCAAAATAACGGTGGAAATGATGAAAGACTTGGTTTTTAAGTTGTCCATGCATGTGCACTCGATTTTATAGCTGAATGATGACGGTGGAGCACGCGAGCCGACTAGTGTGTAGTTGGCCTACACTGGAGTGTTAGAATACATTGGTTTTGTGCAAACTCTTGTTGAGCTTGCGTTATGGAAATGAGATCATGGAGTCGACCAAAGAGTGAGGGCTAATACTCACAAATGAACCTACTGGCTGGGAAAGTGAATGGCGTCATAAGTTCAGCGAGATAACAAGCAACATCCTGGAGGCCGAATTAAATGCATTTATCGAGCAACTTGCACGACTCGCCACTTGGCGGTACCTGAAAGATGTTGAGGTTAAGAATTGTGGGAACGTTTTAGCGGTAGTGAGCCCAGGTTCCAGGTTCTGTATAATATTTCTATTATTTAAATTTATTAGATTCTATTATTTAAGCCCATGAAACAATCAGCTCGAAGATTAGAACCAATCAGTGCAATATGTAATTTTTTCGCTGCTTGTGGTCGCAGTGAGAGATTTGAATGAATTTGGACCGAGCCTGAACTGCAACAGTCAGTTAAATAATAAGATGTGACGATACTCCAGAGGAAAAATATCTCCATCACATGTGCCATGTCTAGAACAGGCCGCAGTATTGTGCGTAATACTACTTAATCGTGGAAACGTATGTGTTTAACTGGCGATGAAAACAAAAGTCAAATTGAGATTTTCGTTCCTTCTACATAAAATACAGTAGAAATTTTGGGGGCACTGTGTTTTCTGTTGTTTCAAATTAATTCAACACTGGCACTTGTGTTTCTACCATGAATAATGCAATAACAACGTTTGTGCATTTTGGTGGGTATTATAAACATGTATTTTAAATTTATCTCAGCCATTATTAGTCCAAATGTTAACTCACTGTATCTCTGAGGGCAATCCAGACCTGACACCCATTGTTCGGCTCACTTTCAAGATAAGCGAGGGTATAAATACCGCACCAAAAGATAAAAAATTGGCACATTCTTCTTGCCAAGACTTGATGTATTGTCTTGAGCGGCAGTTGAGTTGTCACACACCTTTTAAGACTTGCAAACGATGGCCTGTTCACTTGCAAAATACATAGACATAATTTACAGGAGAGCATCTTGCCACTTGAAATTTTGAATGTATCACGGTTCAAAAACGATTTAAATCCTTTACCATTTATATTAGGAATATATAAATTTAAATTGCTGTTCACGTCCATAGAGAACTGTACAGCTTCAATATTTTATTTCGCATTGATAGCCTGGCTGAGAGTGAACGCGGTCCAACACATTCATTATAGCCTGCCGACCAGGCGCCGCGGTGACTTATTGGCTTGACTCCTTCACACCTCACTGGGGTATCCTGCATCCTGTTGCCGTCCTCTGGACACTTGTAATTTATGAACTCTTTAGATATGTTAAGTCATTGTAGTTCTTACTTAGAGACGCTGTTAGAATTATTACTAAGTAGAATGTGTTGTAGAATGTTACATGTTTATGACTTTATTTCAATAGGATCTTTTTCCAACATATCAGAATTGAGTTTAGTATAACAGAGATTTCGATCTATAAAAGTATCGAACAAAATTAAATGTTAGTACAAATAGGCTGAGCCTGCGTTCAGTGACTTCGAATTTCAAAATCAAACACCACATTTTAGAGTCAAATTTTAGAAGAACAGCTTTTCTCAGCGGCGATTAGAGCTCAGAATTTCGACGAGAAAATGAATGGATATTTTTGTTTTGCCCACCAAATAATCGATGGTTGGCCAAAAATGATCCGCTCATGATATGAGCAGAGGTCAATTTGCCCTGCAATTAGTACCTTAAACTCCGCAGCTGACCCTAGCTTTACGACGGACGGCCGTAGATGATTCACCCATGATTCATAGGTAGAAGCTTACCATACATAGTTGTCGCACTGATCTCTAGCTTGAACGTTGCATTGCTGAGTATAATTAAGACTGTAGTCAGCTGTCCAGATACCGCCAACACTAACGCGTCGCTCTCGCACCTTTACAGACAAGGCCTTCAAAGCAAATTTTAAGCAGCGGCAGTATTATTAAGAAGCCAGGCGGCAGCTTGAAAAAGCAAAACCACATTTTGAAAAAATTTAGAAAAAAAACACAGCACCAGATGGATCATTGAGGTTGCGGATGGCGAAGCAGAATCTTGCATTGGATTTTTGTAATCCAAATCCATTGTACATTGAAGTTTTCTGCAACTTCATTCTGAATCATTTGGCAATAGAATAGGAATGCATTAGATCTAATTATCATTCTCAATAAAATTATTTTTATTATGCAAGCTTCTTTATATTTTTGAAAGCATGTTGAAAGTTTTTGAGTATTCGCAGCATTTTCTTTCATTATTTCCAGCAAAAATTAGCATGCAATTTTTCGATTATTCAAAGGAAGGGAACAATTTTCCACGGTAAGTGCTCAGTAAGAAATGTATTGAACCAAAATTAAACGTTGACCGCTAGCGGGACTTGGATGAGAATATCTAATATTTCAAACATTACTGAAAATGATTAGGATAAAGCAGGGGAAATATCTTCAAGATTTCGTTGTTTGAATTGAGTTTGAATTTGAATTGTATTGTGTGAAGACACAATTGCCATCATGTAGCAATGAAAGATTGTATAATGCACATCGTTTTAGTTGTGATTTGACTAATGTGTTCTTATATTGCGTCTACCAGAGACAAAATCAATTCTAGGCATTCAAAGAAAATCCTTTTTTTTTCTTTATAGTAACAAGCCAACAATCAAAACTTACTGGCCAAGAAAAGAAATCATAAAACAATGAAAATTCATTGTTAATTAAAATTAAATAATTGATAATATTCCATGAAAACACTCGTTCATCTCTTAGGACAAGCGATTCAGCCGTCAGTTACTGTAGAATAAGCAGTTGATAGTAAGACGCTTCATATGTTAACCTACAGGACGCTTACAGCCTCATAGAATTTACTTTCGGTTTGTGATGTACGCCATTGGTAATTCACGTACATTGCGATAAAATATTCACTCCATGATATCGTTTGCTTGCATTAGAACAGAAGGAACCAAAAATCATCATGAATCAATAAACATGAGCTCTAAGTTCACTCTTACTTTAATGAACTCAGCGTTGAAAAATGAAAAATATTAATACATCAGCGAAATGAAATTGTTTGTTTCGAGTTTTCTAAATATTGAAGGTGACTTAAGATTATGGGGATTAAATTCATGCTCTTTTCTATTGTTTATTTCAAATTAGAATATAGACGTACAATTCCTATTAAAACACCGCGATCGATAATCGAAATTTATTCCTCGTGGCGGAGTAGAGAATTTGGGGAGCCTCTCCATGCAGGAGTCTTTGCATCACTTAATTAAGAATATATTCCCACTGTATTTACAATATTAATCCATTCTCTTTTATGTCCTCACTGATAAAAAAAAATAAACTACCAGCAAACATTAGAATCGACGAATATGAAATTCAAGACTGAAACATTTCGAAAAATTATTATCTAATTATTACTTTATCCAGAAAAATTGAATCGTCAGTATATATGCACATTCAAGGTGAACAATAACCTCCTCACTGTACTGATCATCCATTACTCCCTTGTGCAACTTGTCGGCACTGCCCGCATCTTTTAATTAGATAATTTAGTGATAAAAATCTTCTCATTTCTTTGTGACGTGTCCATTGGATTGGCGTGGCTTTATGCTGGCGCGTAATTCCTAGGTTTGTATTTGTTTTCGAGTGTGATGAATGGATTTGGATCTATCATGGCTGGGATCAAGATGGCGGTCCATGGCATGCATGGAGTTATGAAAGCCATCATCAGTCAAGGTTCGACTCTCGTGAGCCTTTGACCTCGCAGTGCTTAACATAAACCACCGAAACTAGGAAAGGCAATGAGTTCAGATCTCTTAAAATGTAGACCCAATAAGTGCTTGCAAATGAGTGTAGCTGGAGACTCGAACATTCACTGCACCTCGAAAATTTATTGCAAGCAGTCAAAACATTTTATACTGAACAAAACATTCAAATTTGCGGTTTAATTCGAATTTTATTGAAGTAATAATTCAAATTTCTTGATCACCCATCCGACATAACCTCGAGGAGCGCGCAAAGCTCAAAAGCCAACGGGCCAAGTGAAGCGAGTCCACAGGTTGCATCCTTGGGTGTACTCGTGATAATGCTTCGGTGGCCATCCAATGGGAATTGAGCCTTTCTTTTATAAGGAGCCATATAAAAATAGTCATTATCAAACAACATATTAATAACAGAGGCAGAAATGAGTTATTTTAAATTGCAGCTTATGGCACTCATATGGAGGCTCAACATATGTTCCTATAATTGTCATGTTCGTTATAAAAGGATCAGCAACCAGCACGAAACAACGCTCAGACATTTAAACTATTTATTTCTGCGTCTAACTTTAGAAGTATTTTTTAAAAGCAAAAACAATACCACAAAAATTCACCATATCTTAATAAGAGAAAACATTTCGGAGTCCAGCTCCATCGTCAGTTCACAAAATTCAGTTCAGAAGAAGTTCAGATCTAGAAACAAATTCATGGAGACGATGGAGCTGACGATGGAGCTGGACTCCGAAACGTTTTCTCTTATAAAGATATGGTGAATTTTTGTGGTATTGTTTTTGCTTTTAAATTCCTAGTTAACTTGCGATTTAAGCAAAGAAGTGATTTTAACTTTAGAAGCAACTACAGGGTGCGGCGCGGGAACTTACTTATTTGAATTGCGCGCCACGTGGCGGCCATTAGTCCTAGGAAGGTGGCGCCATGCGCAATATGGTGCGCGGGCTATGAAGTTTTTCGTCCACTCAGTTCAGTTGCGACCATGCAGTGGTCGAGAGAGGAGCGCGCGTTCGCAGTCTCTGTGTAATTTTCTAACGTCTGACAAAATGTATTGAACAGCATGGAGGTCACCTACAAGATGTAATATTCAAGAATTAAACTTGTAAGTAAACCCAACGAAACTTTAAATGTAGCTCTTTGTAAAAAAGAAAGAATTAAAACGCTATCTTTAATACTTTTTACTTTGTGATTTTTTTAAAAGAGTAAGTTCCCACGCCGCACCCTGTATAATCAATAACTGAACCATAACTACCTATCATTCTCAAAAATATTCAAAAATTCTCAAAGAAAGACAAACTAGATCATGATTTACCACCAGTCGTTATCACTAAAATTTATATTCAAGTGGAAATAATCTCATCGGGGCTGTGTGGCAAGACAAATTTATGAAGTGACGCTTACCTGCCACTTTTGCAGGCACGTATGATATGGTAGCGAGCAGCCTAGCTGCATTTCAAAGACATATCTGCGTACAAAAAAAAATATGTTAAAATAGCTAGAGTGTAACTAGCAACGCCTATATATGGCGGTAGGTAAGTACCGAAGCCTGTTGGCATTGTGTTACCTACCGAAACTTAATGGTAGTGTGCAGCTTCCGACGTCTTATAATGGCAGCATGTATAACTATCGACACCTAATGGCGGTTTGTAACTACCAACTCATAATGATGGTGTGTAACTACTGATCGGCAGGTATTGTAAATATATAACTACTGGCTCCCATGTAGCGGCTAGGCAACCTTTACATATCTTCATATCGTAACCTCACTTAAATGTTTATCCGAGCGCCTCAGCGCGAAAGTTGTAAATTGTTCCATTAAAAACAGAACTCGAATTATCCGAGTGTAAAGGCTTGAATGATTTCTTTTTACAATGATGCCGACAATGATCCAGAATCATGTTGAGCAGAGCCCTGTTCCATTTATGTTCAATTGTCCATAGGTCTCTTGATCGCTCTTGTCCGTCCATCGATCTGTTAATAGATCTCTTTTATTCCAGCAATGACCATTGGAAAAATTGCCTGCTGACCACAGCACTTCTAATGCTGCCAATTGGAAGCTAATTTGGGGCTCTCGTATTCAGTCTCATCCACACGCCCCACGCATGTACGCTCACCACCCACCGATTCTAATCCACATTACACGAATAACTTTTTTAAAACCCCAGTTACGATCAGCGGCCAGTCGATGGCCGATCATTGTTCATCCATGATCTAATGTTGCTTTGCAATAAGGGGATTTACACCGACATATTACGATTAGAAACTCGTCGATCGCTTGTCTTCACTTCTTAGAACCTTTGTGAGGTTTCTGATAGAGCCTGTGATGGGATAAGATAGAGTATTCGTAGTGGGTATAGCTTTGTAACAGACTTGCCTAGTTACACAATTTGCGAACTAAACTCGAACTGAAAACTGAATACCTTAAATTAAACACTTTTTCCTAAATTTTATGATAGATGAATGAAACACACGAATTCAGTCAACTAAATAATAGAGAATATGGGCCAACACATAGTCAAAATGCCCTCTTATACACATAGCCTCTGAATACATAAAATGGCCAACACACGATTGACCAGCCAGCAGACATGCGTGGGCACCCTGACGTTTCCCTTAAGTTAAATAATATGCGATTCTTAACGTTAGAACTTGTGTCATGAGCCCAATTTCGATAGAAGACATAAAAGTTTTTCATTCTATAGATAGTTGCCTTCAAAGCTGCAGATTTGACTTATGAGTGAGCAGGTTGACTCGCCATTTAATCTAATTCTGATATTTCTTCCTAAGGGTTTGATGTGCCGTGAAGATCCATATTTAAGAAGAACATAGAACTTCGACCTCCAGAACGGCGAATAATTATACAAGAAAACTACTAAACTCACAACAAATAAATACATATATTGTGTTGTATTAATTCTTATAGAAGTAGATCAGAATTTTAACTTCAATTTTTTAATTGTCACATTAAAGGAACAGAAAAAGCAGGTGAAATAAACCAGATGACAAGATACAAAAATCAGCGAGGAGCCTGCAAATTTCATTGATTGCGCTTGACTGGCTTCGTTGTTTTGCTTCAGAAGCGATGATCTATGGCTCAATTGTTTCGAAATTCCGGATCTTGTGATCTGTGTCGTGAAGTCTGAAGCCAAGTGTGAAGCTTCCATTTCTTGCTTCAGTTTCAACAGCAAACAAAAACACAGCACCTGCCTCTCTGTCTCACGGTGCGTCAAGTGTCGCGAGAAAGCGATTAGTTTAAACCCTAACAAAATTTAGAGTCGCCCCAGCTTCTGGGAACCCAAATCAGAAGCTGCCGCGTCTGTAAATTTTCACTGGGAAGTACGCCATTTTGGAACGCTATCAGTCATTTCCCTCTTCATACAAATTGCATCCTTTGGGCAATTTAACAGTGAATAATTTAATTGGTTACATAAGTATATTATTGAAAGAAATTGATGGTGCAATGCTATTTTATTTTGTTATAAAATAACGGTTCCTTGTTTTTTTATTACGCAATAAAATAACGTTGCCTCGTTTTTTCACGATATTTTTTTGCTTGACGTAATTATTTTAAAAGAAGTTTACTAAATTACATGCTGTTTGTACAATTCAAAACCTCACCAATCTATAACACGTTCAATATTTCAGTATGATTTTTGAACAGTATTTTCCTTGCAAAGTTCATTGCCAAATAAATTGTTTTGATATTTTTCAACGAAACATTTTGTCGTGTATGTCATTTTGTTTATTGTTTTCATTCCATTCAGAGTAAAAAATTTCAGTCTTTAAACTATTTATAGTATTGAGTAGTTGTTACCTTGCCATAATTTAGGCTCAATATTTAACAACAGAGACAAATCGCCATTTCTAGCTCACTGGAAATGGAATCTTGTAGCAGTAAGAAATTTATTAGTAGTTTCGCTGTCAATCTTTATCTTCAGATTAGAGTTTGGGTTGCCAGCATCGCTTGATGAGCTATCGTGAAGTTAAATACGAACAGAAAATTTTTGAACTTTCATACGTCATTCTGAGATCAACTACCGAGCATCGAACCTCTTCATTTCTTGCTAAAGTAACGATTTCACGGAGTTTTATTCCTTTTTTTATTAGGCTGCGGCGTGAGCTTGCAGGTACACCTCCGTTCTGTCACGTATTCGAAATCCCGCCGTGATGCACCCGAGCATTTTACGCTCCCAAAATGTTTTCCTTCGCACCGGCAATCAAGTTTTTTAGAATAACTCCCAATTGGTTGACGAGTCTCCTCCCCTCATTATTCTATTCGATGCTTGAGCACTTCTTGTTCTTACCGTCAGCAAACTCATTCAGTAATTTCTTTCAGAGACACAATTAATTTATCTCTAGATTGCTTTGTAAGAAGTCGATTTTGAAGCGCCTATTATTGTGGCAGTAATTCTTGCGATAGGCGAATATATTGTGCATAACATATGCTTAATCAAATCAATACTTCCACTTGTGATCACACGATCGAAATTATTCATATTTGCCCTGCCATATACATATTGGTTGGTCACATAACTTTCGCTTATTCTTATTGCCTCATTTTCTTGAACAATTAAAACACTGGGTTTCTGCATTCCTTAGAACACTGCAGTATTGTGCAGAATGCAGAAAAATGCAGTATTGTGCTCGCCATGTCCGTCCGTCCGTCCGTCTGTCTGTCCGTCCGTCTGTCTGTCCGTCCGTGACTTCATGTTTTCGTCGACGAGAAAATGCGCTCTCTGTCACTCACTGCAGTGAGTACTGAGTTATATTTTGTAATGTTATTCGGGTTTCTAGTATTAAATTGAGAAAAAAAACGGCGACAAGATGTATTTTACGTGCCGACCGGTTGCTAAAATGTCGGTTAGACCGTTTTACGGTGATTGTTCGAACATTGTACAGTCGTAATAATTGAATAATTGATGTATCTCGCACCGAAGTCGCCGGACGCCGGGGTAAGGCTACGTCGTGGGAGGCAGTCATCGGCTGTGGGTCTTGAGCCGCGATGAATTTTCTAATTCACTGGAAGAAGCGTCCATTGTGGCACGGAATGTGCGCCATATAAAACTCTGCACAAAACATTGAAGCGATGCGAAGAAAAGTTCGCAGCTGAATAAAGCTCCATTGATGGACGGAGTCAGCTGTTATGTGAACGTCATGTGGCTGCCGGAATCACGAAACGCCATTCTCAGATCGGAAGGGCCAAAAATATTACACTTTTATTATAATCGGTCGATTTGCAGATGAGTGATGCACGTAACACCATAAAGATCACATTCATATGGGGCGTTAGACGCTGAAAATTGCTGGATATAGTCCAGTTCAATAATCCTTGATGCCAAGAGTGCAATTTTAAATTTTTAGTTGCATGCAATATTTTTTGTGGCGTGTAACATTTCTAGTGGCGTGTAACATTTTTGGCATGCAATATTTGTAATAGCGTGTAACATTTTTATGGTCTGTATCATTTCTAGACGCGTTTAACATTTCTAGAGGCGTGTAACATTTCTGGACGCGTGTAACATTTCTAGAGGCGTGTAACATTACTAGAGGCCTGTAACATTTCTAGAGGCGTGTAACATTTTTAGTGGCGGGTAACAATGTTAATGATGTGCATCATTTTTAGAGGCGTTCAGCCTTTTTAGAGGTATGGAACAATTTTAGTGACGAGAAACATTTCTTACCGACATTTTTTGGCATGCAACTTAATCTAGTTGACAACAGCATAATTCTTGCAAGTGAGCATTATTATTGAGGTTGTGTTTGGAACGTTGCAGTCACCAGCTGCATTGTCATTATTTTACTGTCAAATATCAGCGAACACTATTCATTATTTCAAGAACTTTAACGCGTGATCGATACGCAGTTCTGATAACCACACCAAGCAGCGCATGCAAATTCCTGTTGTGAAGCAGAATAGGGCAAAGTAGTGGCAGAACTGGCGGCTTTAGTGAGAGTTGTGCTCGAGGGAGCGCGTGTAGACTCAAGACTATAGAGTGTTGACCATTCATGACCAGCGCCCGGCCTGTGAAGGCACCCTAGGCAATTGCCTCTGAAGCATCGCTCTCATGTCAACATCGTCCCGACAATGACTATAGAGCTGATAAGCAACTTTAATTACATACAAGTTTTATGAAGTCTTTGTGGAAGTTTTTAAAGAGCTTGGATGCGGAAAGATTGCTAATTTCGTTTTTTATATATGCGTTTGATATTGAACTGGTGGGTACTTTATTTGCAAGTTCACTTATGTTGCTTCCCCTAGGCTTATTTGGACGCATATGTATTCAAGAAGAACCGTCAATCCTCTTGCGCAGGTTCATTGAATTGATTCAATAACGCTGTATTCACATTTCATTTATCATTACATTCATTAACCGCTTCACGACTGTCTCATATATTTCGTTCCTAAACCAACGTACATTCTTCAGCAACCCTACATCCGAAAAACAGTGTATTTTTGCCTGTAGTTTTAGCTCCATAAACCACTCTAATTCCATCTACAGTTTCATGTTTTACCCTTGTAAGCCATTCTGATGTCTGCATTTCAGTACATCTCTTGAATTTATCAGGCTTGCCGCTGCACCGAAGCGTCGCTGAGGTAATCCATGTCTTCTCTTGACCATCACGACGCGGATTTTTCTCTTGCACAAGGCGGAATAATTTATTGAGCGAAGTCAATAGAAGCCCCCAATGGAATAGTGGCACACGCCTTAGATCTCCATTACAAGCGAGCTCTCTCAGTCAACACTCGAATGTGTACTCAATAAACGATCGTGCCAGAGCCTTCCCTTTGCGAACATGCGGTGCTTCATCGACGACTGGAGCACCAGCCAAGCTTATGCTGTAAGAATTGGCTGGAAATCTTATTAAAGATTGTCAATCGTGGCAGAATTATGGGAAGCCAATTATCAGGTGTTAGTTAATTTCAAGATTTTTATAGTAGTGCTTTGAAACGGGTACGTAGATCTAATGATGAATTCGTTGGTACGCATCATTTTTCTCGTTCATTCGGCAGCCATCGGTGAGTAGGGTCAGCCTATTTTTTCATTCGAAATAGTCTTCTAAGATACAGTGCAGTATACTATAGGGAGGCAGCAATGTAAGCCTGCTTTAGTGCAAATCATGATTCTACTGTAGAGATTACAGTATATAGTCGGCAGAACCGGCTGCAGTGCTAGCAAATTCTGCTGTCGAAACTGTCTAATACAATGATTGATAGACCGCCACTTCTCGCCTGGTGCATAATTGATCCTGGCATTTTTCGATATCTGAATTTTTAGCGTCCAGGGCCTATACTTTCGAAAAAGTTAGGAGATCGTAAGTTCATCAGCCTATCATTGACGACCTTTCCAGCAAAATCATCCAATCATAGACAAGAAAATAGAGCGTAAGTACTTACGTTCACTTAGCGAGTTTTGAAAGTATGGCCCCTGATCCGACATGAGTTGCGAAAAAACGTTCACATGAAGGTCAAGTATTTCCGTAAAGATTTGATGAATGTCATCTTAATTTAATTTGTTTCCAATATCTACCAAGTATTATAATGAATCCCAAACTGAGCCTAATACCATTTTCGGGAGAGATTTCAACTCATATGTGAAACGAATATGTCATTGCATAAAACATAACACGTCTGTGGAAATTATGTGCCATTTTATCAAGATCACTATTTATTATCAATTTTTATATTTTTTCAATACGTTAAACAAACAATTGTATTTTCTAAACAATGTACAGTCTTTCCTCAGAATTATGACTTTTCAATGTAGATTTGAAATAATTCTACAGACTATTTTTACCATGGTCCATCCAAAAGTATTCCCGGAGAGATGAGATACCCCAAAGAGTCCGTGCAATACAATAGTTTCTTTATATATAATGAAAGAATCTTTTTAATTTCCTACTTTGTATTTTAAAGTGACCATGGCTGCTGAGCTTTTATTTGAGGAACGAGCGAATGTCGGCCCAAATCTCATTGAGGAATGGAAGAGCAATTCATGATCTCAGTGTGGAAGAAACCCCGCCAAGATTGCTTTATTTAACACAAAAACAAAGGAAGAAACTCTCGCAATTTGAAACGAACCATGGCGCATACTAAGGTCCAGCTCGCGGGCACAGTTCACGACAGTACAGAAAGATTAAATAAAATTAAGAATTGGTAACAAGTGTTTACAATCCGACAGGCTGAATAGAACAAAAGACTAAATAAAAAGTCATGTTGGAGCCGCTGTTCATAATATCAAAAGTACAGAAGGCATCATGTGGGAGGCATCATTTTAAATTTGCAGCAATATATTTATTTTAAATTTGTAACACTTGAAGCTTTTTGACACAAAGTCAGAATCAATTCGAACTGCATTCAAAATTTTGAAACACAAAGCCAAAACAGAATCAAATTAAATACACATCAAGCAGCATTTATACATTTCTAACACAAAGCCAAAACAGAATCAAATTAAATACACATCAAGCAGAATTTA
>NW_025937000.1:0-3209 GCF_000764305.2 Hyalella azteca
AGGGTTGTGCTGCCTGCGGTGTGTGGAGTGCAGGGTTGTGCTGCCTGCGGTGTGTGGAGTGTAGGGTTGTGCTGCCTACGGTGTGTGGAGTGTAGGGTTGTGCTGCCTGCGGTATGCGGAGTGCAGGGTTGTGCTGCCTGCGGTGTGTGGAGTGCAGGGTTGTGCTGCCTGCGGTGTGTGGAGTGCAGGGTTGTGCTGCGCAGTGTAATTTCGCTCCACGTATTCTATAATATCGGCAACTGTTGTTGCATGCTCTCTACATCTGTAATGTCTATGATTTATGCGTCTTGACCCTTCACGCTCTCTTCTTCTGCTCTCTCTTTTTCTCTTCATCTCTTGTATTCTTTTTGTATGAGCTCTCTGTTTGTCTGTGTATAAAATTGACACTCTGCTCTCCCTGGGCACAATGGCATGATTCACTCTCAATTTTCTGCTCTTATTTTAAAATTTTTAGTTATTTATTCTGCCACCCTAATGTTTCGATTATTTCAAAGTTTGCTCTTGACGTAATTAGGAGCGTGTACCCTCTGGTGCTGTTGCTGTCAATGAAACTTCTGTTATTGTTGTTGAAATAACAACTGTTATATCAACTGTTGTTATCTGCTACTGTTAATGGTTTGACTGTAGAAGACAATGACACTCCCTAGGAATAAGTAAACTTTTCTCGTCGCTGTTCTCTGCTTTCATTGTGTCAAGCGTTGTCGGAAATTTTTGTTAGACGTCGTAAGTTGAAGGTAGGCAGTTAGAAGTCGCATGCAATGCATGCCTACTAATGGTCATTGTATAGCATTTTCTACTCGAGTGAATACGAAATGTAAATTTCAAATGTAAATTTAATTTAATCAGGGTTTCATTTTTAATTGTGAAATGATTAATGAGCACATTTCTTAATGGATTTGCTTAATTTCTCGCATATTTCAGAAAAATTAATTGGAATTTAACGAAAAAAATTAAATTGGTTATGATCTTATGATCTCACCAAGGCACATTTTCTGATGATGATTAATATTGAAACAGTTTCCTCAAACGATGATATTAAATAAATTTATTCATAAGGTTGAATTTTATATGATTTAGAGAAATTTTGATAAAATGCATGAAGTATTCTACTGCTGTTGTTCATTTACACTAGCGATGACTGCACGAAATTATTCTGTAATTATATGGTGAAAAACTCAATGAAAAAGAGAAGAACCACGTCACTTCTGAGAGAAGATGTCGCAATTAAAAGCTGTTCCTCGTCACGATTTCAGTGGGCAAACTAGAAGTTTGCTCAACGTAATCAGAGTTAACGAACGCAACGACTTGCCTACGACACTCTTACGACATTGCAGATGTTCCTACGATATCCTACCTGACTACTATAACCCACAATTACGACATTTCGGACATTACGCGTAAATGGACTAAGCTTACGACCTGCTACGAAAGTTCGAAGTTGCAGGAGACAAAATTTATGTCTTTGTTACGCACGATAACCGCTTCCCGACGTCCGTGCGATGCGCTGTATTTCATGCGACGACCTCCAGGGGCCATACTTTCAAATTTCACTAAGTGAACGTTATTACTTACTCTCTAATTTCTTGTCTATGATTAGCGAATTTTGCTCGAAAGGCCGTCAATGATTGGCTGATGAACTTACGATCTCATAACTTTTTTTGAAATTATGGGTCCAGGATTTCAGATGGCCCGTATACGAAATTTGTGAATCTCGATTGAATCATGTGTGGTCAAGTGTAAGATTTTCGTTACGAGCGTTACTTGTTAGTTACAACTTATGGAGCACATTATATTGCTATTTTAGCTGATCTTAAAAGAGATATATGCTTGGAAAAAATATGATTTCTATTTTTGTGTTCAAAATTTGTACAAGTTGCGTTTTTTGTCTAATAGCATGAATTAATTGTTGTTGGTGCCAAATTAATGATAAATGAACACAAAACATGATCCCCGCCCTGCAATCTTAACATAAGCTTAGATGAAGCAATGATGGACTTCATGTAATTTGTGCTCATAAATCTGAACCGTGTCCCCGATAAAAGATGTTTACGTTTGTTGATGCTAGAATATATCAATATTGCACTGAATTTTATAGTGCTGATTGCAAGAAATGAATTCTAACACCCAAAATGGTGGATGGCGAATTCGCCATCGTGGGAGCCGATGATCATCTCAGCCTTAAATTGTTTACTCGTGTGTGAATATAACTGATTTATTCATAGAACGTGATGACTTCATTTGACGAATATAGGCTGAATTCAAGCACTTGATTTTAAATTTTAATTGTTGAGAAGCGAGCAGCTCTGAAGAGATGATCTTTGCTGACGTTGGAGCCTCGACCGCAACGTGATGGCGTGAAATTAAGACCGACTTGGCGACACGAACTTGGATGACATCATCAGGCCAATTAAATTCGATACGTAAGTCAATGTGTAAATTACTGAAAGATAATAAAAACTGTTCATAATCAGTCAATAAAGCGCACAAACATGGAGATCGATGGAATAGAAGTGTACCGGCGTATAGATCAATGGAATAATAGAAGTGTTACAACTTCGACACCAAAGCAAAGAAAGTGGACCAATGTGGAGGTCGTTGGATAAGAAGTGTACCGACATGGATATCAAGGAACAGAAGTGTACCAGCAAGGATTTAATCAAATAATAGATCAATAGAGTTAATTGAGCGCACATTGGGTCTGCGTGGCCCCGTCGTAAGCCCGTAATGATGAGAGCGCAAGCCGGGACCCGCATGAGGACCTCGCTGTGCCTTATCGCGGGTCAAGGTCTCGCCGCCGCCACAGTACTGCTCTTGTGCTGGCCCGGGCCTGTGACTCAAAAGTGACTTAAAGTGACGCGGGCCAATGACTCGAAAGTGACTTGAAGTGACGCGGGCCTGTGACTCAAAAGTGACTTGAAGTGGCGCGGGCCTGTTACTAAAAAGTGACACGGGTCAGTGGTCCGAAGGGGACTCGGGCCAATGACTCGAAAGTGACAAGAGTAACGCGGGCCAGTGACTCAAAAGGGACTTGAAGTGTGACGCGGGCCTGTGACTCAAAAGTGATTAGAAGTAACGCGGGACAGTGACTCAAAAGTGACTAGAAGTAACGCGGGCCAATGACTCGAAAGTGACTAGACTAGAAGTAACGCGGGCCAGTGACTCAAAAGTGACTTGAAGTGGCGCGGGCCAATGACTCGAAAGTGACTAGA
>NW_025937001.1:0-14720 GCF_000764305.2 Hyalella azteca
TCTAGGGTCTATTTTCTTGAGTTGAATTCGGTAGGTGGGTGGTCTTGAGTGAGAGGGTTTCTTGGATGTTTGTGATGAGAATTGAGGATGAGATGAAAATGAATATGGATGATTTTCGGTCATAGAGGGTAGTCTTGGTCGTGAGGGAGGAGGGCCAGATCCGCGAGCTCCCAGAGGCAAGCCCCGAGAGCCCGGGACCCGAGCCCCCCCCCGGTCATGGGGGAGGGACATAAGGTGGGACCCGCGCAAGGTCTAGGGTTAGTGGAGGGCAATGGCAAATTTGTACACAAAGAATGGAAGAAATAGTGGCAAAAAAGACAAGTCACAAAATCCTAGTGGCAGGAAATACCTTTGCAGGAGGAGTGGTGAGTGGTCCAATCCTTGGGCACAAGTCACGTTTCACAAGCACTTCACAACAAGGTAGTCACGAGGGGCCCTACATATGGACCGACATAAGATAAAGGAACATCCTTGAAAGAAAAGTCAGGAAATCAATAAAACTCGTTAAAGTTCAAATTGGAATATGTTCAAGGCTTCAAGCACCTGCATATGAGAAGAGTGTGGACTTGTAGCCGTTGAGACGCACGCCTCAGCTAGTGGAATCAGCCAAAACTGAGCCGCTCTGTCCAACCATAGAGCCGCTTGTCTCCTCCATCATTCTCACGCTTGAAGATCTGAAATATAATACTGAAATCAGAATCAGGTAATGCTGTTTCGTAACAGACTAGCAGACAGACCGAGGTTTATCCGGGAAAACAAACTTAGGCATTGAAAAATGCCATTTACACGAAGCCCGTTATCCCAATTCCAAAGTATAATTTTTTATTTAAAGTACGTTAATTATACCAGGTGCTGACCACTGAGGTCTCGTTCTGTCCCATACTTGGTATGAAGCATTTGTCTTAACAACTAAATTGAAATTAGGACAAAATTGAGTTTTTAATGTTAAATAATATGTAAAAGTAAAAATTTAGAGAAATTGTATACATTTATAAATATATCATTCCTTCTCTCCTAACTGCCGCATGACTAGAACAATAAAAATAAAATTTGAAATGCCAAAAACATAAAACCCGATCCAACAAATGTTTCTGAAACGCGCATGTTCCAGGAATTTCCAATGTACTCCTATTTACTTACGGTGTCAGTGCTTTCAACTTCTCAAGTAAGTAAATACAAAATCAAATAAACTTAAGCAAATGTATCGTAGGTAGCTAGTTTTTCTTTGCATCGATAGGCGGTGGCATATGGTAGTCTGCTAACTTTGGTAGTGGTAGGTAGAATCTTAGTCTTTGAGTGCGAGTAGCAGATACCGGAGTAAACTTCCATCACTTCAGTCACAAAATCGGCTGGGCATGAAACTTCGTAGTTTCCCTGGTGCAACTCTAACCGTCTAAAGGCCCGTTCACACTAGGGGCAACACACGAGAATCAAGTGCCTCAAAGCGCATGCAGAGGCGCTTTGCAGCCTCTGCATGCGCTTCTTGACCGATTGACGAGCTAGCGATTGACAGGGGCCATGCATTTAGGTGGGGGGGAGGTTGGCGAATCTGTAAAGTTTCTGAAGGTTTCTTCTGGCTATCTGCTGTCTTGCTGTGACTTGCGTTCTGTATCCGCGAGTGGTTATTTGGAGCCCCAGAACAATTCCTTTGGTTGTTTAGGGGAAGTGTTTGTTGTAAATGAAAATGTCGGTTGTGTTTTTCCTGCTGATTGGGATTATCTTGAATTTGGAAGTGTTTGTTTCAATCTTCCATTTCTGCTCAAACGTGTTTATCTGTGTGATTGCGACTTTGCGTGTTCTGTTAGTTGAGCTGCGTAGCGGTGTGTGTGCCTGCCAGCTGTGATCTGTGTGATATCGTCGGCGAATGCAATGTAGTCGGTGTTTGGTAGAGGTGGGGGGATATGTCGTGGGTGTAGTAGCTGTAGAGTGTCGGTGAGAGACAGGCTCCTTGAGGAACTCCGGTGTGTAGTGGGAATGAGGGCCCTAGATATATGCCTATTCTAATTGAGGCTGTTCTATCTGTGATAAAGTCGATCAGTGTCCGTGTAAATGAAGGGTGTAAGTTTAGTTGGGCGATTTTATCTACAAGGCCAGTATGCCAAACTCTGTCGAATGCTTTTGTGACATCACGAAGGACTATGTCTATTTTTTTTTAGCTAGGTTGATGGAGAGTGTTTCGCAGAGTGTAGCTAATGCAGTGTGAGTTCCTCTTTGCTTTCTGAATCCGTGTTGTCTGGGGTTGAGTAGGTTGTTTGTTTCGAGATGGTTGTAGAATCTGTTGTTAAGTATTTTGTCCAGTAGCTTTCCTTGTATGTCCAGGAGGGAGATGGGTCTATAGTTTTTTACTTGGTGTTGGGATGTGTTGGTTTTGGGGATGAAAATCATTATGGCATGCTTCAGTGAATCAGGAAAGTATCCAACGGAGATTGACTGATTGTATATGTAGAGTAAAAATTCCAGCATGTTCCGAGGGAGATGTTTTCGTTGTAGTGTGGTGATACCTGTTGGACCCGGTGCTTTTTGTTTGAATGTTTTTAGCGATCGCTGGAGTTCTCGGACGGTAATAGGAGGAAAGTCTAAGGGATGCAGTCTTTGAAGGTTCCCCGTGTGGTACGGGGTGGTGTGGTTTGCGATGTTATTCATGTGTTCTTGGATGGTGTTAATGTGTTCAGTGTCAAACTCTTCATTATCGGTTTCGGTAAATATGTGTTGCCAGTGTTCTCTGAATATAGGTTCTTTTTGCTCTGGTGTATCCTATTTAATGTTACTGTGCTTAAGGTATGGGACTATTTGTTTCGTGTTGGAGCCTGTCATTCTTTTGACGGATTTTCAAAATTGTTTTGGGTCTTCTTTGAGTTCTAGTGCTGATATGAGGTATTGCCATGTTTTTGTTTGTAGTTTTAGGTAGGCAGTTTGCAATTGAGAGCGTAGTGAATGAAGTTGTCTATTCAGTGCTATTGATGGACCATGTGTTTGTACGTGGTGAAGGGTTGCTTGATATTGAGTTTGAATTAGGAGTGTTTCGTGATTCGGTTTTATGCCAGGAATTATCCGGTGCGTGATGGTGGGAAGGGCAAGGTCTGATGCATATCGTACTAGCTGTGTCCATTTTTCTAAATGCCCATCTATTTCTTCTAGCGTAGGGTCTGGCGTCGAGGGTACTTGGTGATGTTTAAGCAAGTCTTTGTATAGGGTCCAATTTGCTTAATGGAATGATTTACGTGGCCGTATTGGAATTTGAATTGGATTTGCTGAGATTGTGGCAATGATTGGGATGTGGTCCGAAGGTGTTATTGGTCCTGGTTGGAGATGTATATTGTGAAATGCTTTGTTGTTTTGAATTACTCTATCTGGGGATGTCGTGCTTTTGTGGGTGATAAGAGTGGGGAAGTAGGGACCTATGTGAGAGCATTTGTTTTGAGTGATAAGCGTGTGTAGCTGTCTGCCTGTGAGGTTGGACCTGGAGTTTCCCAGCGAGGGATGGTTAGCGTTCAAATCGGCAAAAAGATAAACCGTGTGCGGTCTGTTAAGGAGGGTGTTGAAGTCTATGAAGTTTAGGTATCCGGTTCGGGGAGAGATGTATGTGGTTCCATTAATGATAGGTCCTTGTAGGGTTTCTATTGATCCGGCTAGCATATCAGAGTGGAAGTTGTCATGCAACTTGTAGGGAATGTGACTCTTAATAGCGATGGCAGCACCGGCGTGTTGGGCGTTGTCTTTATTGGTTGTTTGTGAGTGGTAGTTGAAGATTTTCAGATGAGTGCTGTTAGTGAGGGAGTGGTTGTTCAGCAGAATGATATCAGGGTCGATGTTGTTGTAGATGTTGGCGAGCGCGAACTTTTTGTTGGTCCAAGCTTGCACATTGCGTTGGATTATTTTTATTGAACACTGTGGCGTCATGTTGGGGAAGAATGTTTGGTAGTGGATGCCTTTGATTTCTTAAAGATTGATGTTGTGGTAGTGTGGCGGCTCATGGCGTCGAAAACATCGTGGGGGATGATGTTTATGTGAGGTCTGTCTAGGATGAGTTTGTCACGTTTTATTAGGTCGAAAGTTAGGGCGGAGTCTCTATCGCGCACCGATAACTTTGTACCTAGGGTTTTCTTCTTCAGCTCTTCTATGAATTAAATGTTACGAGGTGCAGCTGGGATTGGGGTAGGGTCTTGGTCGCTTCTCAAGAGTTTGATCTGAATGGGTTTTGTGAGTCCGGGTGCGGTGGCGGTTGTCATGGTAGCTTTCGTCGCTGATTTTCCGTTTTTTAGGGTCTCTGTTGTCGATGTGGGATATTGATGGAGGTAGAGTTTCTCTTGAATCGTCTTCGCCCTCTGTATTCTGTTGCGTCAGATTTAGTGAGGATCTTCTGAGGTCGTCGTCAACTATGAAGTCGTTTCTTATTATAAAATCGGTTTTGTCCTCTTGTGGTTGGTTCTTGTCGTGGTTGTAAAAACAGTTGAAGATTTTGCTGGAGTCTCGGTCGGGGAAAGTAGCATCTATGTCGTAATTGGCTTTTAAAGATTTAAAGAGTATTGAGCCGAATCCCTCCTGTCTGGCGAGGCTGGCTATGTGAGCTTCAAGAATAAGTGCCGTGAGTTTAATTTGAATGGAGTTGGTGAGGGTGATATTTTGCTGGGGTATGTTCGTTTGTTTGATTGCAGTTTTGGCGATTTCGACGTAAGTGTTTTGGCTCTTTTGTAATTCTTGGTCCTGTAAGTTTTTCTGCTTGTCTAGAATTATTTTTTTCCTATAGGTGCAGTTGGCGGCAAGTGTTCTGTGGTCAAGGTCGCAGTTCAAACATTTCTTTTGCATGTTGGGGCATAGCGTGTAGGTGTGATCATGAGCCGCACACTCTGAGCAGGATGGCATGGTGGCAGAGCATAGGTGGGTAGGATGATCCTCGAATTTGCAGCATTTGTAGCATATCAGGATGTGGGTGTATTTTTCTTGCTCACACTGGCTGAGGGTGATGCGAGTGTTAAGCATTGCAAGACCTTCTTCAAGGATTCGTTGGGCAATTGTGTCGGTTGTTATCATTTTAATGATGTGGGTGTAATCCTTGATTTTAACTATTTCGTGTATGTGTATCCAGTTTTGCAGCCGAGTTATTTCGTCCTTTATCTCAGTCGGGGATCTTTTGCCTATATCACGGTCAAGCTGTGTTATGAATATTGTGCGTTTGGACCTTAGATCTGGAGGGATAGTTGGTGCTAAGTTAATTTTCTTGAATGCGTCGGTTGCTTTTTTGGAGGTTAGTCGGTCTATTGCCGAGATGTCGTCTGTAACAGCATAGAAGCCTGTGGTGGTATCAGTTAGCCGAATGAGTGGGGCAAAGTGGGGGAAAGTCTTTAAATGTTATCTGGAATATTTGTGAACGATCAATTGTAATTATAGGGTCTATTTTCTTGATTTGAATTCTGTAGGTGGGTGGTCTTGAGTGAGAGAGTTTCTTGGATGTTTGTGATGAGAAATTGGGATGAGATGAGGATGAATATGGATGATTTTCGGTCATAGAGGGTAGTCTTGGTCGTGAGGGAGGAGGGCCAGATCCGCGAGCTCCCTGAGGCAAGCCCCGAGAGCCCGGGACCCGAGCCCCCTCCCCCCCGGTCAGGAGGGAGGGACATAAGGTGGGACCCGCGCTAGGTCTAGGGTTAGTGCGGTGCAATGGCAAATTTGTGCACAAAGAATGGAAGAAATAGTGGCAAAAAAGACAAGTCACAAAATCCTAGTGGCAGGAAATACCTTTGCAGGAGGACGAGTCCAATCCTTGGGCACAAGTCACGTTTCACAACACTTCACAACAAGGTAGTCACGAGGGGCCAAGCTCTTCCTCGTCAACGCTTGACGTCTCTGCTGCGGCGCGCGACTCATCAGCTTCAGAAATGGACATTAGCTTTGATGCATCAGCATCAAAAGTTGCTGCCTCCGGCGATAAGGATCAGGGTGACAGGGTGGCCGAAAAGCCGTCCGCACCGCCACAAGCACCTGAAAATAAGGGCGCACAAGGGGGCGACGGTTCTGAAGCTGCCCTGGCCCCTGTTTGCTCTTATGATGATGATCAAATTCCCCTTCCGTGCTCTGCAAAAGACTTAATAAATGCCAAAAAAGTAATGAATAAGAAATTGATAATCTTTTATCTGCGCTCAATAAGTTTAAATATCGTCTAGAGAAAGAAGGGGGTGATCGATTTGTCTGTAGCAACATCAGTATATTTTGTCCATATATTGTCAAGCTCTTTTGCTACAATAAGAAAAAAAAGCGCCGACGTGGTAAACTACCTTTTTAAGACGGGCTATTTTAGATTTAAGAAAGTACCAAAGTATATTCTCTGCAAGTCGTACGCTAATCACAACATGCACGCTAATGTATTAACATCAAAATATTTCAATTGAAATTGTTTGGATTTCATGTTAGAATAGTTAATTCACATCAATGATATTTGAATGGGAATCGTTCTTATTCCATGTTAGAATAGTGTATTAACATCAATATTATTTGAATGGAAATCATTCTTATTTCATGTTTGGAATAGTGTATCAACAGCGATAATATTTTAATTGAAACCAATCCCTAGCCAGTATGTACTCCCTTTTTTACGAGCATTGACACCGAGTATTGAATTAAAACCGGTTGATTTAGCAAATTCTGTGCTGGATTTTACTGAATTTTTTGTATAGTGAAATTGTTTTGCATAAAATTTATTAGCAACTTTCTTCTCTCATTTACCACATGATATAAAGGAATAGTATCTCTAATAATTGAAGGAAAGGATATCTCTGGTGTTGTACTATCCCACAGAGGCCATGCATTAAAAGGTACCGCAACATTTATCTAACATTTCGGGTGTGATCACTTGTTGCGGTTGAGCAGATAGCTTTTTGTCCGAATAACGGACTCCAGTACCTTTGTTCAGATTTTATTTCGTTGCTTGTGTGTCACATAGGTGACTTGCGGAAAAACTCGCTCCACGAATGCATTGGTGACAGGTCAAAGTAGACAAGTGATGCAGTAGACAGCCAGGTCTATGAATGAATGATGATTCTCAAGATCAGTGACATAATGAATGGCACCCCAGAATTCAAGTGGCAGTCCAATCAGTGGCACTCTAGAATGCAAAACCACCAAACAAAAATGGTGGAGCTTGCGTCGCAGAGATTGGTTCGACAACCTCATTAGTCCTACTCCTAGGCCATATCATCACTGATCAGTAATCAATCAAGGATCATCACTCTCGTGCTTATATTGTACTAAACACTGTTGCTAAATGTTAACACTTAGATTGGGGTTATTTTGTCACGCGGTAAACTTGCGGGTCCAAAAATGGCGGAAAAGCTCTAGTCGCGCCACTCTGAAGGTAATCTATATAATCCACGCCTACGCTGGAAGTTCAAACTTCAGAGGTAGAAATTAGTGCAGTAAATTTTGTAGTAAGTCAGGAAATACTAGATTGATGCAAATATACCATAATACCAGATCTAAAATATTCATACCAGACACTTACTGAAAATACCAGATTTGTGAAATCTGGTATAGGAATATACCCATCTGGCAACGCTGATTCAATCAAAGATCATCACTCTAGTGCTTATACTGCACTAAGCACTTTTGTTAAATATCAACAATTAGATTGGGTTATTTCATCAAGCTGTAAACTTGCGGTTTCAAAATTGGCGGGAAACGTCTAGTCGCGCCGCTCTGACGGTAATCTATATAATCCATGCCCACACTGGAGGAAGTTCAAGCTTCAGAGGTGGAACTTAATGCAGTAAATTTGCAGTAAGTCGGAAAATACCAGATTTAGGAAAATATACCAGATCTAAAATATTCATACCAGACACCTTCTGAAAGTACCAGATTTGTGAAATCTGGTATAGAAATATACCATCTGAGCCCTGGCAACGCTAACAGTCTCACTGCTGTCCGCGGGAACCTAGAGTGGAGAATCGCACTCAGGGAACTATTAGTTTTACTGGTGCTGTAACTTCGGCCGTACAAATCTCATGCAGTCGAGCTGTTATTCATCCCTCACATTTTTAAAACTAGTTCCTAGCACGTTTATGCACGAGTCGTTGTGGTACACACTCAATTTCTTGGTTAATGACTCTAGTAGCCGAAAAAATCGCAGAGCGAACAGCGGTAGTTACCTCCCAATCTCAAGATAAAACTCATAAAAGTATTTTAACTCTAACCTACTACACTTCAAGGCTAGACTCCTGCGTCTCGAAATAATTTTCTCGAAATGAACCGGGACAGACAAAACGAGACGAGAAAATTCCGGGAAAAAAATAACGGGACAGAGGGCAAAATTTGTCCCGGAATAAACGTATGAACCGAGACAAGACTTCTGTCCCGGACTTTTTGTGTCCCGGTAAATTATGAACCGGGACGAGACAGACAGATTTTAAACGAGACATAACGAGACGAGACGAGATTTGTCTTAATTATTTAAGAAAAAACAAAATTTTCGATTACGATACGAATAATTTTGAAAACAAGGGTTGAAGAATGACAAGTTAGCCCTTTATTGCCAATAGGGCTATAGATAGTTACCAGTTAAATTGAGTTAATTGCAGATTTAGCAAAATTTGTCTGACAAACTGACATTGCAGTAAATCAGTGGTCCGACAAACACCGCAAACCTGACGATGAATGGCTGAGAATTGAGTAAAAAATGTTACCCTTAAGTCATAACTAGACTTCAATGGCACTTTATGGGAACCGTACGAGTACGAGTCGAGTTCATTACGCGCTCGGAAAGAGTTCAGGCGCCATGGAGCGCATAGGGAGTAAGGACGCAGTGTCTAGATTAGTCGGCCAATTAATTGACAGTAGAGTGGAGTTCTGGTAAGATATTCCTAATAATACTAAAGCTAGTTTTAGATTATCTCTGCCTTTAGTAGTAAAATTTTGTGCAACGCCTCCAGGAAATCTTCACAATTGCGCAGTTTCCTGAATTGTTATTAAACGCTTGTTAAACGTTATTTAGAAAGGCTACACATGGGTATATCGAGTTCTTTTTTGAAGATTAAACTATTATATTTTTCCAACTTAAATTGTGTTGTATTTTAAAATGTTATTTTAGATTGATTGATTAAGGCAAGATCGATGTATCTGATTCTGTGATTGAGCTGGAGGCAAATCAAAGTCTGTCCAGTCAGCCGATGTCACAGTTATTATTGTCACCAGCTACAGCTAGCATGGCCCCCTCCAAACCATAGAACACAATTTTTGAAAAAAAAACGTGTTTTTCCATTTTTATTTGCCTGTCAAGATTAAGCACCATATTGAACCACAACATGTATTCGTAGCAAAAATCATTTCAATTGCCGAGCTCCAATCAGAATAGTAAAAGGATACGTCTCAAGTTATTATATAAGTGCAGAGGTGGGCAGTAGCGCGCTACATGTAGCGGCCGCTACATTTACAGTAGCGGTAGCGGCCGCTACATTTACAGTAGCGGTAGCGGCGCCACATTTAAGCAATTGTAGCGGTAGCGGTAGCGCCCGCTACATATTTAAGTAGCGATACGAGGTTTTGCCGCTACAGCGCTACCGGTGCATTTATAGCTAAAGCCTTTAGATTTTACTTAATAGTATTAAATATTATTTAAAAACCAGCATGATACATACCCATACGTAATATAAATTACAGAATAAAACTGTACGAAAGATTTTGGTGTAATGTTGTCAACCTCAGCCTGTTACTAGTGTCAACATGTTAGTTGTTAGTCCAGAGGTGAGCAGTAGCGCGCTACATGTAGCGGCCGCTACATTTTCGGTAGCGGTAGCGGCGCTACATTTAAGCAATTGTAGCGGTAGCGCCCGCTACATTTAGAGCATGTAGCGGTAGCGGCGCTACATTTAAGCAATTGTAGCGGTAGCGCCCGCTACATTTAGAGCATGTAGCGGTCAAAGCTACATTTCAAAGTAGCGCTGCCCAGCTCTGTATAAATGTATGATGATATAAGCCAAAGTTTGCACCACATCAATAATTGATTCGTCTCGTTAAAATGGCTATAAATTCCGGGAAATTTTAAGCCACCTATTTTAACCGGGATGTCTCGTCTCGTCTCGGTATCGTCCCGGAATTCCTACGGAGGGCTGAAAATTGTCCCGGTTTTTATTGCAAACCGGGACAGAGCCTGTTGTCTCGTCTCGGATAAAAAAAATACCAAACGAAGGAGTCTACTTCAAGCCTAATGATTCAAGGTCCAGCGTTCCAACCTGACAAATTTCAACATTGCTAGCGTTATATGAACACGGCACGAGTTAACAATTGAATATCTGCTGGACTTCTCTTTGTTGGGTCTTCTTAGAACCATTATCGTTCAAACAAGCCAAGATTCAATCGACCCAGGATGCTTCACAAGAGCGGCACAGATGTTCCCACCAAGGCTGAATCAGGCAATCAGCCCAACAGGCGTTTACTGGGCCAGTGGCCGAGGAATGGTCCAATGGACTTTGACGTGCCGTGGGGGAAGAACTCTACCACTTCCAGTCTTTGTTGATAATTTTAAAATAAGACTGAAAATAAATATAATGCTTGTTCACATTCTCATTTTCAGGCGCTTTTTCAACTTATTATCAGTTTATCTGGAATAGATAGAGAGATTGGGCGATGAAGTTTCCAGAATGTTTCCCCCTTTTGCCGCAATGGACTAACCCTCTTGGAGCTGCCTAGGTGTATGACCATATTTGGTAATGTCGTGTTTCTCGCACGTACATTGGCTGACGGTTAACGCTGGTGACCACATTGCAAACGTTGGGCAAATTCCAAAATGATTTATATGAGCTATGAGATAATCCTTCTCATATTTTAAAAATCAACGACGAGTATTCTAATGAAAAATTTATGTTTTTTAGTCCCATACGCATAAGTTCTGCGAAAATTCCTTAGAATTATTTCATACAGTAGATTTTCATCTACTTTGCTTTATACTAAATTGAATAATGGATTGAACGGTTTTTTCAAAATCCTAAGTTTTAGTTCAAAGCAATACATATATTCCGTACTGTTTATCTGTTTTATAACTTATGCAGTAGGGAAAACATTGAGGTTATTACTTATTCCCTGCACAATAGCAGGACGGAATTGAGTCAGGACGGACCATCACGCGGCGTCCGTTGCTCTCGCCTGGCTCCGCAGGAACACGGCGGCTGGGGATGAACTATTGCAGGGTCAGGAATTAGAATAGAATACAAGTGTCGACGTTGAAGAAATAGGCCCATGGCCTGTTGCCCATTCTTGAACTTTTCGTGATTTGATTCACAAGGGATCCGGCCTTTGGAACCCGATCTTTCCATAGCTGACGGTTGATAGCTGCTGGACTTATTGCCTGGTCCGTAATTTGCTAGGCATTTTAAGACTGAACATATGCTCCTGCATAGCTTCGTCTGGACTTATTGCCTGGGCCGTAATTTGCAAAGCATTTTAAGACTGAACATATGCTCCTGCATAGCTTCGTCTAGTCTGTTTTTGAAGAAGTGCATTTAGGCTACTGTTGTAGCGACTACGATCCACCAGAACAACACCCTTGCCCTTATCAGGTTTACAAATGATTAGGTCTTTATTTTTTGCAAGGCCCCTCAATAAAATTGTGTCACGAGGTTGGAAGACAGAGGAAAAAATTTTATAGGACTTGAAGCCATAAAAATGCCGGTAGGCTAAACTTTGCAGGTTACCTAAAAATTCAAGACGATTAGGAGTTGGAACATTCTTAATGCTAAGAGCGAGTCTTTCAAAAGCTAAGAAAAATTTATAGAAGTTCAACTTAAAAACGGGTAACTTGCGGACAACGGACGGCGACCAACCAGCCCAGGTCGCCAGTGGAACTGCAGGCATCCTGCCCTGCACCACCAGACCGTCACTTTTAGCTCACAACATTGGGGTTAGGTTTCAGAAAGCATAGTTCTGTTCCAAAATCTAACGTCCTTCGACGAGCGACATCCGCAGCTTCGCTAAATTACTTAACTTTTAGCTCACAGCATCTGGGGTTAGGTTTCAGATAGCATAGTTCTGTTCCAAAATTTATCGTCGTACGACGCGTGGTCGTTCGGGGGTGGATAGCTAGAGGTCAGCATAGCCCAAGTCCACAGTGCGATTCATATACCTTCCCGAGCGTAACGCAGCCGGGCATCTTCACGGCTTTTACGGGGCGCAACAGGCCCAACCGCAACAGCTACTCCTAACGTAACTTAACCTAACCTAACCTGCGCCGCCTGTTGCGGCAGGGCCTGTTGCGCTCCGGCCAGTTGTGCTCCGGCGCTGTGGAGCAGTGGCTGTGTTGTGCAAAGCGGATTTATTGTTAACCGGAGTTACCCACAGCTCATCGATCTGAGGCTATGTGTAGATATTGCATGCTGATGGTTGGCGTTGGGCCCAGGGCCTGTTTACGAGTCAATTTTGTTACCCACGGCTGCGCTCCCGTCGTTCGACCGTAGGCTGATTCGACACACGGGACAGATACGGACGGCTCCGGCGCGGCTCCGTCCGGGTGGTGTAATTTTTTTGCGTATTGGCGGACGATGCTGGGCAATACGACGTCAGGCTATTTTCCTGAGGGCTGATTGGTCTAATTCAATGGATGTGATCAGTCTGGTGGCGTGCGGCTGATAATGTTACAGTCAAGAAGTGTTGTAGGCTACGTTCTTCAGGGAAGAGATCATGATAGTCCATACGAAGCACGGCAGTGGTGGTCTCCGATAGGCGTCCCGAATGAAGTGATGATTCGATGCAACGTTCAGTGGTGGACAACTATTATTCTCTGGGCTATTCGCTTTAGAATATGGAGGCGTTAAGCTCCTAATATTTAAAGCAAGATGATGTCACGGGCTGGTTACCGACGGATGGCTTAATCCTTGGCTGATTGGTGGTCATCCGGAAATATGCTAGGCGTTCCTTTCAAGGCTGATTTGTGCACAAATTTGGTGGTGCACGGCTGCGTACCCTGTGTTGTGCATTACAACCTATCAGTTGTGTATAACTGCAGTATATTGTGGGGATGAAGGCCGAGTGGGGCTTCGCTGCTTCCGTTTCAGGGAGCACAGCACTGTACAATATTCTTTTCTCTGTACTTTGACAATACCTTTATCTTAGTTTTACAAAATAGCAATAATACTACTGTAGCCAAAAATATTGCATGTTTAAAATAGTTAAAATGGTAACTTTTAGGTTTATCAACGAAAACTGTTGCCATAATATTTACTACTATATAATAATATGCTATGCTTTTTAACACCACATGCAAGCCGTTTTTTCCTGTAGAATTTGTTCCATTTATTTTACCCTCAAGTTTTCAGGTATAGAAAAGATGAAGAAAAGTAGACAGTGAGTGCGGTCATTTCAATGACGAATGGAAGATAAAGTACTTTTTTGAGATGGTAAATGATAAAGTTGTATGCCTCATATGTAGAGACATTGTTGCTGTTCTGAAGGAATACAATATTCGTCGTCACCATGAATTTAATCATGGCTCAAGTTATTCTCACATCACAGGAGCAGAACGCACTAAAAAGTTTGAATCATTTCAGCTAGCCTGCATTCTCAACAAGCTGTTTTCAGTAAGAAAAAATCTGAAAATGAAACCTCAACTAGAGCCAGTTACAAAGTTGCCTATGTGTTGGCTAAAAAAAGAAAACCGTTCACTGATGGTAGTATAATAAAAGAGTGCATAGTGGAAGCAGCAGGAGAGATATGTTCAGAAAAAGTAAACCTTCAAAATGAGAAGTCTTGGGTCAAACACTGTTGCTCGTAGAATTTGTCTGATGATCACTTGAAATCAATTCTTACAATTGGCTCATCTAATCTGAAACCGGATTTTAATGAAATTCTGAAGTCAAAACGACAGCATCATTCGTCACACTAATTTGGTTAGATAAAACTAAAGACAGGCATCTATTTAGTTTACCCTGCTTTTTTCCAAAAAGATATATTTAAAGTTTTCCATCTTTATACTTTAATATTTGAGTAAATAAATTACTGACACTGACTTTTTTTTATTCCTTCGGCCCCCATAAATATGGGAAATATATAATGTGGCCCGCGCATTGAAAAGTTTGGAGACCCCTGCACCTAACCTGATCGGCTGCGCCTCATGTGGGGTTGAATAACTTACTGAACTGAAGGTCCAGCCTAAGGATGGGCCGGATTGGGGCAACTTGGAGTTTCTCTTGACTTAGCAGCCAAGGCAAGATTCTAGATTAGGATATTTAATCCACATTTGCCTTGAGGCTGCAGGGCAAGTGCCAGTCACAGTGATCGTTAACACTTACCGCCCGGGTGCAGCATGGTCCGCTGTGTGTTTATGTGTATAGTGGTGGGAGTGGGGGTTATCCGGAGTGTTTAGTTTTGGGGGTGTTGGTAGGTGTTATTTGTAAATGGCTGGAGGTATAGGGCCTAACGCCATCATTTTGGAGCTTCGAAATTGTTGGTGTTGCTTGTTTACTGCGTCTGGTGGGAAAGTTAGTTGGTTTATAAGATCGGGTGTGTAAGTGGCTATTGTGTTCCAGGTTTTCCGCGCTTGTTCGTGTAGGGCGATGTTGATTGTGGGTATGTTACAACGTTCGTGGAGTGTTTTTGATGAGACAAAGACGCTCCAGTGGGTGTTGGTGATGAATTTGAGTGCTTTGTTTTGTATCCTTTCAAGTTGAGAGATTGCTGTTCGCGACAGAGTGTGCAGTGGTATGGGCGGATAGGTAAGTGAGGATCGTACAAATGCCATATATAAT
>NW_025937002.1:0-68836 GCF_000764305.2 Hyalella azteca
AATTCGGTAAATACAGTGAAAACTTTGAACAAATAATATTGTTGTGATGGTGTGGGATTAGCCTAATACTTTGTGAGATCACAATTTTCGTTTTTGTAAGTGGTATGAATTAGGAGGTGATTTACATTTTCACACATCGAATCAGAGTATCAGCCAAAAGCCAAAATTTCTTAATAAAAATATCTGCTTCATGAGCAGCGAAAAAAATCGCTTTTAAAATAGTAAGTGCTTGAATTGCGTGGGAAGAAAATTGACGAGCTTTGATTACTTTAGTTGTCACTAGCTCCAATTCTGATGATTGCGACACGCCCGAGCGAATCCTGTTACCTTCTTTGTATGTCCATCAACTGCTGCCGATCGCGTCTTACAGGAACGAGTGCCGTTACCGTGTTAGTGACTGCGATGCTACGAGCTAACCGACATATACATAACTGAGTTCTGATTCCGCACTCTACACGCACTGAAGCTCACAATTGCCCACAAACCGGCGCCCGTAACTCCTTGCCGTACTTGTTCCTGCATTGGTGCTCAGGCGCCGATTTTACGGGGTTACCTGACTTCAACTTAACTTACCTCAGATGTGCAATTAGCCCTCCAACTGATACATTTTACTCCTGTGCTCAAGGGAATCACTTATAACGAATGAATCGTCGCACACCTGGCAAGCAGGGCTGCTCAGCCATCGGTCACAATTTCAACTCTTAAACATACCGTGTAGCAAGCGCTTTGTATAAACATGCTCAACTAATGTCAGCCTCAGAGCTACAATGTCGCGGACTACCCGAGAAACATCGCATGACATACCAGTTCCGTTACGGCTGGATGCCCAAGGTGCTGTGAGTTTGCAACCACTGCTCCAGCAAACACAAGATAATTAGACTGCATTTTAAAATTAAAAATACTGCAAATACTTAGTAAGTCCAGTTCTATGGAAGTTTATTGGGATTTTCCAATATTTAGTCTGAGATAGACGAGGATAGCTCATTTATGTGGCAGCTCTCGTGCAACAACATCCATGAGATGGGATAATACTTTTGTTATGAATGAAATTTGCATGCGTTATAATCGATTGTGTTGCTATGCTATAAGAACATTGTACTGCTCATAACATCTACCGTTATAATTACGTAAAAAAATTTGACTTTATGACTTTTTGTACTCTTCGAATAAATTATTCTTGAACGAAGGGATCAAAGAACGCAAAGACTTGGCAATGGTCGAGGCGCTATCAACCTGCTTATATGTATCTTCGACCAGCCGCAATGTTGCAAATTTTATTCTATATTTTGAATCTATTTTTAGGTTAAATATTACTTGAAAAAGAAGCTTGCGAAGAATCAAAACTAAATAGACATTGTTCAAGCGCTCTTTGTATCATAGAAAACTTCACTACATGTGTTATTCAATATTTTCAATGAAGAAAAACATTATTTCAACACTGGACTGATATCGTTTTTACTCGAGCGTTTTGAACGTTTAATTATCGGTAGCAGGAAAAATAATCAACGACATATTGATGATTATGTTATAGCATATTACCATGCCCAAAAATCACAACAGAAATATATTTAAATATCGTATGCATTTTAGGAAATTCAGCCCAGGTATTCAACCAGAGAAGTACGCGAATATATACACTCGAGTTTTCTCTCCTTATAAAATTTTAACCCCTCATCGCCCGTCATTATTTATCTCTATTGATCACTTGAAAATACGGGTTTTATTCGTGTTACTGAATAATATTATGTAAGAAGTCTTTCATGACTTTTTCATCTCATTAGATAGAAAGCTTGTTGGATCCATGCATTATCACACGCTAAAAAATTTTACTTTATCTTGTGGGCTAGAAAGACATCAAGCAGGCGATGCCTGTTTAATAATGACTAGATTTTTTCTAAATCTAGGGCGAGTTGGCGTTAAATAAATCGACAAACTCGCAAAATTTATCGTGTGCTCGTAGTCATGATACTGAACTGAACTGCGTAGCAATGATTGTGAAGACGAGGGCAGTTGGTGAGAATAGTTTAGTCTGGGATACAATTGTCCATGCTCTGTGCTTTTGCAAGTTTTCAGTATTCATGGATATGAGATATAGTCTAGTGTATTAATAAATGGGTGATTGTGAATGTTTTAAAGAATTATTTTTGAACCCCAGTGCTGCGAAGCACTTAGGGTGACGAAGCCTTGCGTGCTTTAAAGGCCCGTTTCCACCATGAGACTCCGCGAGACTGACGATTGAAAAACTGGCTGTTTTCAGTCCGGACTGAGGCAATCCGGACCATCGAGATTGGAGTGACGGAGAGTCAAGCGCTGTTCAATCTTTGGCTAGACTTGCGTGACCGGCTGCACCGGCAAGCGACAGTGTCGCTGTGACTGCCGTTCCAGTAGGTTGTGTGTTTGGCTGACGCTCCAATAGATACATTGCCTGCCTCTTTGATTTTTGTTTGACCATGTCACACGACTGAGAAAGGAGCAGAGATGCCACTGAAATGCTTATCGATTTATATAAAGAGGCACCTTGCCTATGGCAACAAAAAAAAGTTGTTTACAAAGATAGAGTCTTGAGAATTCAAGAATTAGAAAAAATAAGTAAGGAGAAATTAGATCCATCCACGAACATCGATGAAAATAATACTTCCTAACTTCTTATTTACAGATTTGATCAGTTTATTAACATGGATTCACTCGTCCGTCAATTCAAAAATCTTAATTATTTTTAAACAGCAATACGTGCTTAAATTCGCAGTAACCAAGAAATTTCTTCCAAACTACTGAACAGATTTGAACGAAACTTAGTATTTAAATACCTAACCTCAGCAACGGTGATGTTTAGCTAGTTTCAATTTTTTTCGATTCCTATTAAGAGAGGAACCAGAACGCAAGTCGGGATCGGCATAGTATCTGACGTCTATAATCAATTATACTGAACTGAGCTGCGTAATAATGTTTGCGGCGGCGGGGGAGGAGGTGAGAATAGTTCAGTCTAGGATACCATTGCCTGTGTAGGCTTTCCATCATCCGAGGTATTCAGTAGTAATGCATATATTGAAACATACATCTCAATTAGGCTGCATTAAAAAAGATTATATTAGGTAAGAATTTGTGTTACCCTGCGCTGCAAAGTGTCTAGGGTTAAATATCGCTAGGAGTAGACTGACCCGCGTGCTTGAAGAAGAATTACCCGCGTGAATGCCTGCTTGCAAGTTTCGGGACCCCACTACATCTGGCCACAAAACTCGTATTGATTTACATAACAATGTTTAGGCATCGCTGCTGCCCTATATCGGCAACAGCGGCTTGATGAGGCGCCTTTGTCCGACAGCCGCGGACATTTCAATCGCTCAGTCATGGAGGAGCATTCGATGTTCAAATATTTGTTAAACGAAGCATATTTCCCTTTGCTAAAATCATTGAATAACTCGGCGAAACTAACCTCGTGAGGTCGAATGTTTATGCCGGCGATTGTGCTCCACTGGCGACTCAGCCAATTATATCATAGCGATAACTTGGTGAATGATATTCCTTATGGGAATGCATCTCAGTGCTTCGAAACTCTTTTAATTTTTTCTTCTACATGCTACTAGTGCACACATTAATCTTGAACTACATTCAGTTGTTATTGAACGGAGGAAGCTTTAGTGTATTATATATGTTATCTTACAGCAGAACAATATTATATAACATGACAGATGAGTAGCATTCAATTTTTGGAAAGAAACTTTTCTACTCGAAGAAAATTAAACTTTTTGGTGGACTCGTACATTTTTCTCTAGTTTCCCTACAGACTCGCTCCTAACAAACGCATCGTCGCACACGTGGCAACGAGCCCCGGGGATGCCAACGAGTGATTTAGTAACATTTCGCTCACCATATTTGTTTCTAGGGTTACGAAAACAATTACAAGAAAATTGCAAGCAAAGCGGTCATTGGCACATTAAGAATAATGAGTTTTTAGCGCATTTTCTCATTTATGAAAAAAATGCACTATATATTGTGCTCGCCATGTCCGTCTGTCTCTCTGTCCGTCCGTCTGTCCGTCCGTCTGTGACTTCACGTTTTCCAATCGTCACGATGACGATTGGAGCCACGAGTTGGGGGGTTCGAAACTTGCATGCGCTCGTGAAAATTTAGGGCGAAATCGATAAGGTGGCCGGGTTGTTAAGAATCGTATAAAAGTCAATGTGGTCTAATAAAAGCTGACACCGCAGAATTAAATTATGTTTTACCTAATCCTGCAAGACGAATTCGAGGCATAAAGTTATACTCATGGCGCGGTCCACGAACGTCGAGGTTACGTACCCGCCTGCTGTCTTACGCATCCTGGCGTTGCTAAACCCGTCACCGTTGATTTATAGTATTCCCTTCTATTAACCGTTTTCTAAGAATATTACGTTTTATTCTTTCTTATTAATCACCGACTGATGTAAGACCTGCAAAAACCTCGGGAGGTGTCAGGGATCGAACCCTGGGCTAGCGACTACCAAAACGCATCGCTAGTCACTTGGCATCGTGGCGATAGCGACGGAAAGTAAAATCTAGCTTATGAATTCCCGAAATTCGTTTGTAATGAATTTTCGGATATAACTCGCGATCTCTTGAAGGGAAACGCTCCATACGAAGACTTGCTATAATGGGAATGATTTTTTCATCTTGGAAGAGGCGGAATTTATATAATTATTAATTACTCAATATTATTTATATAGATCGAATTCGATCTATATTTGACGATATATTTGAGTGAATTAGTCGGTGATGATAACTTTTGTTTCAAATATGTATTTCATATCCAAAAAGACTTTTCTCACTTGCATGAAACTTATTCTACTGAGTGGGGTAAACGAGTTAGTAAGATCAACTAAATAGGACTCACATTTTGCTTATTCCGATGTTTTTCGCAGAAACGATCCAGAAAATGTCCAAACACAATTTTAGTTCTCAAGAAACTGTTTTTTTCTGATTTTACTGTGCTCTTTGCTTTGTATAAAAATTTGAGTAGTTCATCATAATCATCACATATATCATCAGGTTGATCAGGAGGTGGTATTTTATTCTCAATCTTGTTCTTCATCAACCATGCGTTCGTTTCTTCCGGCTTTTCTATATTTCTTCGTCTCACTCTTTTCCCTACCTTGAAAAGATTTTTCGTGTACAGTTTAAGTGGTTCGGGAATTCCAATTGCATTTTTGACGATCCAATCTTGCATTTCTTCACATTTTTCTTTATTCGATAGAGCTTGATCAATCACACACTCAATGATCTTCAGTTCTTCCTTAGCTTTTTTCAACGTATCAATTTGTTGCTTTGATAGCGCACTCATTATGTACTTATTCTTCCGTACGAGATCAATAAGTAGGGATCACCTTCTGAAATATCCTCACTAGACGGGAGTTCAGTGCTTAATGTATTACAGATCAACTTCGCGGTCGAGGGCAAATACAGCATGTTCAAGAACACTCTCGAAATTAACGCGCGATGCATATCCTACCTCTGCCAGACCGGTCCAGGATCTGGAGCGAGTTTTTGTGGAGGATAATTTAAGAGCGCGTTTAGCTACCAGCCGATGTGCACCATGAAAAAAAAACTGACTCAACGTTTCAAGCTGATTTGACTCAAATGACTCCAACCTGGTAAATGACTCAAATGACTCAAGCCTGGTAAATGACCAGGTTTTATCTGGGGGTAATTGGTTAATTTGTGTGTTCGTTATAATATTGAAGGATCAGGGGTAATTGGTTAATTTTGTTGGGTAATATTCGGGGTAATTAATCGTTAACTCATGATTCGGGAGTAATTGGTTACCACAATCATAGTAGTACTCATGATTCGGGAATAATTGGTTAATTTTGTTGGGTAAGATTCATGATCGGTACTCTGTTAAGCTGTTTATACAAATTCGAGGTAATTGTTCGTAATAATATTGAAGAAGGTTTTATTCGGTCTGTTAATAGTTTGCTGACAACGCAAGTATATAACCAAGGATTTTAAAGCAAAATAATCGAATAAATTAGTTATACTTCATTGAAAACGTTTTGAGGATCACTTCCATTACATGTTCATAAAAGGAATTTAATAATACTCGCATTGATACAGTCTTTAAACTGATGAATAAGCTGGTCTCAAAACTTTTTCAATTGAAATTTGTCGAAAAATATCGTCATAACAACCTCATAACTATTGTTTTTATTGTTGAGATTCATCTCAAGTGCAGTCCATCACTCAAGTTTATTCAGGTTAAATTATTGTGCGGCAAGTTGCTTATCCATGAGTGCGGGACTCGCGCGGTCACTCGCATTATGCGGCGCTGTTGAGCTCCGCATATTATTAATAGCAAGTTTTATTTTTAATTAGGGGCTAATCTAATTTTATTTGACCAAATTTCCAGTGAAAACAATGGTAAAAATTTCGCCTTTTAAGCGCTAAATGCTGAAGTTTTGGCTCTCTCTCGCTAGAACGTATTGCGATTGATTAGCTCTGTTATTTCTTGGATCAAGATCGGTTTCGATTTCACAAATTTGAGTATATAAATGGTGCTGAATGAACGAAATAGCGAATGAAGAGTGAAGATAACTTTTGGATTGTCCACCCAGCCATGATTTTTTGTAAATAGGTAGATAATTAGTTCATAGAACATTTTTTAGCGTTAACTTAATGATTTTCGAGCTCCATCATATCAATATTAAAATATTACTCAATTGCCTGCGTCATGTTCCCAGAAGTACCATGGTCATGAAGTACTCTTAACACCAAGTGTGCAGTGTACACTCATTACATCCTGAACATTCCCTTACGCCGCCTCACACTCCATGTTGCGTAATGTTAAAGAGTAATTGAGATTGTTTGTATGGCTATCTTGATATGGGTTAAAGGAATGACGCTTTTCTATGAGAATTTCTTCTTTCTATTTATTGAACCCCGCATGAATAACATTACATGTTGTTAAATTTTTTATAAATGGAAATGAAAATACACAATTAGAAATATATCATCCATATTAATTACGTTAGTGACATCAGATAAAAACATTCGAGTTACCACGCTTCAGATGACTCGAATACAAGGTTCTTATTAATAATAATTCTTATAACAATAATATTTAAAGTCGAAATGAGGTCAACTTGACTGAAATGAAAAGGAGGGGACATACTTTCTTCTGTTCCACTTATTCAGAGAAAACTAACACATGTATAATACATTTGGCAAATGGAGCCACCTGCCGCTGTCATTGTTAATTAGGAAAATCAACAACCTCCTGGCAACAACACGTGGAACTTGAATATTGCAATCAATGGGAAAATGATGATGTCGGTAGTTTTAAATATGCCCAACATAAAGGCTCAATAATATATACACTCTTTATAGCCGCAACTAATACATGAATAAATAAGACAGTATGAGTTACTGAGAGTTGGTCTTGGGCGGTTGTGGCGGCCCTCGCACGGTGGGCGGGGAGGCCTTGTATGAGGCGCACGGCTTGGCTGTACTCCGCAATAAGTTCACGTGTCGGGGCTAATAATTATCATGTACGTCATTAATGATGAATCCAATTCGGGTAATCCAACATCAACTTCTTTTTCATTCAAGAATTCAGCCCCTAAGGTTTCAAAAATATTACATACATCACCTTTTTTTAGATGCTTCCACTCCACTGCATTGGAAAATTTTCAATGATGAATAAAAATGTTAAATAGTGTTGTGCAAATTCGAGTCAAAAAAAATTCAAGAATATGTTGAGCCTTACAATTTATTTTTAGTCATGATTGGAGGCATCAATTTCATTATTAAAGTTATACTTTCGATCGTGAATGACCAAAAAAAGTTTTTCGGAAGTTGTGTTCGTAAAAATAATTTCAAAAATCTATGGGTAACCGCTGAAGATTTCAAAAATCGGCTTGCTTGAATACTATTTGTGAGACGCCTTTCCATCATTGAAGGATGTCAAATGGAGAAAAATCAGCCTGCGTCTGATATGAAATTCTAAGGCAAATCTCTCAAATCTGAAGGCTTTGAAGGAAAAATTCAGACTCCAGGTCGTTAGTTTGTGGATTTTGGGTGCTCAGGAATCCTTCACATTCAAAAAATTGCAAGGCCACCTGAAATTCATGGCAAATTTATCTCCTCCATACATGCCATGAGTATAACTTTATGCCTCGAATTCGTCTAGCAGGATTAGGTAAAAAATAATTTAATTCTGCGGTGTCAAAATTTATTAGACCATATTGACTTTTATACGATTCTTAACAACCCGGCCATCTTATCGATTTCGCCCTAAACTTTCACGAGCACATGCAAGTTGCGTACCCCCAACTCGTTGCTCCAATGTTCATCGGCTTAAACTACTCGGCAAAAACGAGCTATTACTGACATAAACGTACAAAAAACTCATTATTCTTCTATGAATCATTGACAGCTATGCTTGAAATTTTTCAGTAATGGTTTTCGTAACCCTAGAAACAAATATGATGTGCGAAATGTGTTACTAAATCACTCGTTGGCATCCCCGAGGCTCGTTGCCACGTGAGCGACGATGCGTTTGTTAGGAGCGAGTCTGTAGGTAAACACGAGAAAAATGTATGAGTCCACCAAAAAGTTCAATTTTCATTGCGTAGAAAATTTCTTTCCAAAAATTTAATACCAATAGGAAAATAAAAATATATAAATCGGAAATTTACTTCCCTCATAGGACGCATCTGCCATGTTATATAATATATTGTTCAGCCATTAGCTAACATACAAGGACTACTACACACAGGACATGCACGCTTTGGTTTCAGTGCTTGCTAGCGAAGGCGAGTGCTTTCGCGTCGTTCCCCGGTGACTCATCGTGTCGATTTCGCGTAATTTTTGGATCAATAAGCGCGTTCCAGCAATGGCTTGGAAATCGATTTTGTCATCGCAATCATCAAAATTAATCATGTCATGCGGGGTGCCTCTTCCAGGTGCTGCAAATTTTACCATCATTTGCTCATTAAATTGAACAGAATCAGAATTCCTTCGTGCACAGTAAATATTAATCGTCTATTAATATTAATATTCTTTCCACAGGATTTGAAATTAGGTCACCATTCTCCAAGCCTCAATTGATACCTCCATTGTAGTTATAACCATGAAGCAATAATTACATTATACAGTCAGTTTGGATAGGTCTTCTCGACGGATCAGTTTTCAGGTCTCCAGGAAACACGTCACGAACATCATCCGAAGCTACACGTTCGTAGCTTCGATTATAACTGAAATTTTCAGTAACAATGTACCGACGTGTAATCGCAATTTCATATCGATGCCCTGTGAAAAATCCTGTGGAATCACATGGGTCGATATGCTGCCCAACCTAAGGCTTACAGTATGTAATGTAATTTCTTCTATCTTGCAATTAGTATTATGTTCTAAGTAAGTCCAACGGTTTTACATTTATTTGGTCACCATGTACGCATCCACCGTAACAAAAATTAAGGTATGATAGAGGCTCTGCGAGAGAATCGCTATGGTTGGGGTAAGGTTATTCTAGGTCTGGTCGGCTACTCGACCGCAATCAGCAACTCGTCAGTGTCGCCTTGCCGACTTTATAGTCTCCTGAGAGTGGGGCAAGAGTGGGCTTGGCCGGACCTACCCAGCCCATAAACTGCCTAGAGACTTCCCTTCAAGCCCACAGCGGAAGACAATGGGTTTAGACTACAGCCGTGAAGAAGTTACATTTCATATACATGCCACTCAACCGTGTGTCAAAATAAGAATAGAGGTAATGAAACCACAAAACAAGAAATTTCATTCTTGTTGTGTAATTAAGTCAAGGTCTGACTACCCTTAGTTAAGCGGTATCAATTTCGGCTCTCATGACCGAGTTATATCCAATGAGACAATTTATTTCTACGGATCCCTAGCAGTAGAAATAATATCCACTAAATGTTTTGTAGGAGATTTGTTGTGTAAGTGAGGTACAAGCTTTATCGCTTTATATTGTCATATTAATATTGTGGAATAATGTTGAGCCAAGTGAAGGGAATGCGGACGAACCCTTTGCCAAGCTGCAAACTTTCCTAACGATTGCGTTGAAGTATGGAAGATGTAAAAAATATAACTCAGTACTCACTGCAGTGAGTGACAGAGAGCGCATTTTCACGTCGGCGAAAACTTGAGGTCACGGACGGATGGACGGACGGACAGACAGACAGACAGACGGACATGGCGAGCACAATAGTGCAATTTTTCCATAAATGAGAAAATGCGCAAAAAGTAATTTCAGGATGCGAAAATATGATTATTCAAGAGCGACTGGACTTGTGTAAGGAATATTTATTTGAAAGTTATTTTCATTTGCTTCCAGCATTCTACAGTTAATTATTACACTCAAACCTCAATACATTCGTACGGTTCGAAGACCTTAATTATGTAGGAGTTTGCTTCTTACCGATAACTTTTTTGTCTTACCATATCAAAGCGTGTAGTTTCCTAGTACATGTACAAATTACCCGCTGATCGTTCATCATTGAATAAATCTATCATTCCGTCCGTGTCGTCATGAAACGAAACTAAGCTGGCGAGGTGAGGATAGAATAGACATGTTTGGGCTACAATTATCTGCAAAGACTTGCAATCTCATCGTATAGTGTTCAGTAGATGTGGCTCAGTGGTAAATGCAATATCGCATGGCAATCATGAATAATAATTTTATACTTCATGATACATAATAATTTTTGAATACACGCTAACCTGCGAAGAGGATTGGAACGAGACTAGTAGACGAGTCTAATTACTTGCTGGTTAATTCTCTGCAAGTAGTTGAAGTAGGTTTAAATCTGCGGTGTCAGCTTATATCAGACCATATATAACGACGATTCGTTTGTTAGGAGCGAGTCGGTAGGGAAACACGAGAAAAATGTATGAGTCCACCAAAAAGTTTAATTTTCTTTGTGTAGAAAAGTTTCTTTCCAAAAATTGAATCCCAATAGGAATGATGAAATATATATGTCATAAACTTACTTCTCTCATGAGACGCATCTGCCATGTTATATAATATATTCTTCTGCATAATATAACAAATAAAATACACTAAAGCTACCTCCGTCCAATAACAACTGTTGACTGTGGTTCAATAAATATTTATGCGCGATTAGTTTGTGGAAGAAAAAATTCAAAGAATATTGAAGCACTGATATGCATTCCCATGAGGAATATCATTCACCAAGTTATCGCTATGATATAATTGGCTGAGTCGCCAGTGGAGCACAATCGCCGGCATAAACATTCGACCTCACGAGGTTAGTTTGGCCGAGTTATTCAATGATTTTAGCAAAGGGAAATATGCTTTGATTTAATAAATCTTTGAACATCAAATGCTTCTTCATGACCGAGCGATTGAAATGTCCGTGGCTGTCGGACAAAGGCGCCTCATCAAGCCGCTGTTGCCGATATAGGGCAGCAGCGATGCCCAAACTTTGCCTTGTAAATCAATTCCAGTTTCGTCGCCAGATGATGTGAGATCCCGAAGCTCGTAGGCAGGCATTACTGAGGGTTAGGCTTCATTATCCTGCTAAGGTAAGGCTTCATTACTACAAGCCTACAAGCGTTATTAACGATGTCGCTGCGATGCTGATTATAACCTGTATGCTATTTAGAGCACGAAATCAAGCCAAACAAACCAGTCGCACCGCAGTGAAAACTTATGAAAAAAATATTGCCAAAAATGCAAGAACGAACCTGAAAGCCATTTTTTTGTACGCTAGTTTGAAGTGTAGGACAAAAAACGGTACTTCTGATTATAAAGTAGTTTTCTGCCCCGATCACGCAAGGTTTACTTTTCTATTTGACGCCATAGTAACCCAAGACGCTTCGCAGCGCTGGGTGTCAAAAATATTTACGTTCCGAAGAAAATTATTTTATATCAAATGAAATTGACGTTGCTTCATATGCATAATTACTGAATACTTTGGCAAGCGAGAAGCTTCCGCAGGTAATTGTATCCCAGACTAAATTATTCTTGCTCCTTCTCTCGCCGTCACAAACACTATATTACGCATATCAGTTCAGTACCATGACTACGAGTACATAATAAAGGGTAGTGAGTTTGTCAATGTATTTAACGCTAACTTACTCTGGAATTAAAAAAATAGTTATTATTAGAAATAGATATTGATTGCTTGATGTCTCCTTCCAGCCCACCCGATGCAGTAAAATTTTTAGTGCAACAATGCATGTATCCAGTAAGTTTTCTTCAGTACAAAAAAGTCATGAAAGACTTCTTTCATATTATTATTTAGCAGCATGAATAACACCCGCATGTTCAAGTGAGCAATAAAAATAAATGATGACATGCGATGAGGGTTTGAATTTTTATGAAAAGAGAAAACTTGGGTGTAAAATAATCGAGTACCTCTCAGGTTAAATTTCCTGGGTTGAATTTCCTAAAATACACATGAAAGTTAAATATATTTCCGTCCCGGCGTTAAAGCATGGGAATATGATATACTATAATCATCAATATGTAGTTGATGACTATTTCTGTTACTGATATTTAAACGATCAAAACGCTCGAGAAACAAAACGACGTCAGTGCAGTGCTGAAATAATAATCATTAGCGAAGCAAATATCCTATTTCGGTTTGTGCTTCTTCATGACCGGAAGATAAGAATATCAGCGGCTTCTTGGATACGGCGCCTCGTGACATAATTTATTAATGGGAGATAGCACTAGCGAAGCCTATTTTATTATAGTCGAATGCTTTCAATGCCGGACTATAATAAATTGACATTTTTATATATTTACATTTTTAATTATGTCAATATAATTCAATACAGATATAATTTTCAATTATATCTGTATTGATGAGCGCGTCACTATAGTACAGAGGCGCCTCATGAAGCGGCAATTGCCACCGGGAAATGTTTGATTCGAATCAATGCGAATGATTTGATATGAGTCATGCTTCGTGCGTGCTCATAGAGGTTCAATCAGTTACTAGCTCATTTGATCTATTTTTACTACATATTCCTATCCTCGCCGCCTATAGGCGGGGAGAGATTCAAAAATAATTCGAAGATTGAATTATCCGAAAAGTCTACGCATCGAGGTTGAAGTCTCCCCCAACCCATAACTACTGAACACTAGGGTCTGATGAAGAGTCTTTGCAAGCAATTTCATCCTAAACTGAACTATTCTCATCCTCGCCCAGTACAACATCGTTCAGCTGAGTTACGTTTTATGACTTTATGAGCGAAATGATAGATTTATTCATTGATAAATGTACAGCAGGAATATTGTAGTCGTATGTAGCAACTATCCACTGGAAAACGGTAATAGAAAAATTCAAATAGTTTTCAGTAATGTGCAATCGCTAATATAAGGTCTTCGAAGCTACCGTATGCGGTGAGACATGAGAACGGTAAAACAATTAAAAAACTTCTGAATATACAAAGTGTGAATAACTTTTGTAATATCATTTCGAAAAAACTAGTAGCAGCTTACCAGTCATATTTTCACAGCGTGCAATAGCTTCTTTATACCTCACAAACCATAATTGCCATCACCTGACAACTCCATCCCTATCAAAATTTGGATGCCTGTCAGCCGCTGGCTAAGGGTCGCCCCAAATTCTTTTTGCGGTGTAAATTAGAAGCTCTATGTCCGCTTTAGGTTCCGGTTGCCGGAGCGAAATAAGCGCCGAAAGAGAATCTTGTGAAATTACCCGTCGAGCTTGGGGCGATCGTGGGGCGCGCGTATTCGGTACCTGATACGTTCGGGACATCTTCCCTGAAATGCGTGAGTTTTGAAGCCTTGCTTGTAATTGCAATTTGTGCGTGTTGCTAGAACGCGACGCACATATGTACGTAGACATAGAAGTAACACAAGCGTGTTCAAGAAAACGTACTGCACGCGTGTTGTTGTACATATTCGCAAATCGCATACGTGTTAACAGAAACGAAATGTCCGCGTTAGATCGCGTATTGGAGATAGCCCTGTTCACGCATGCGCTGCTGAAAACGCGCGTTGGCGAGCATTAGTAGCAATCCCATTGACATGAAAGTAACGTAAGCGTGTTGAAGATAACATAATGCCGATGTGTTTTTCTATGCGCACGCAAAGCAAGCGCGTTGACAGACACGCATCGCACGCGTGTTGAATCTCACGCAACTCTCGTGTGAGCAACAAGCACTCGATGCAAGCGGGTTGTAGATAACGCAACGCAAGCATGTCTACTTACACGCAATGCAAGAGTGTTGAAACGCTAGCGTGTTGATAAGTTCGTATCCATGCACAATGCACATGCAGCGCACAACTTAAGGCAGGGGCTAGTCGCGTTCGCGCTATAAGAACTCAGGCCAGCTACTGAGCAGGGTAAGCCAATGGTGGCCTGGCCAGCCGCTGATTTCGTGTGTCATTTGACCCTTATATTTTTTCCCATGAAACTACCAAAAATAGCTCCTACTGGGCGGCTAATTATGAGATGCGGCCATTTCACATCTGAATCATCTCTAATCCGAGACTGACAACCGAAACCAGACCGTCTGCCGCGGCTAAATTTTGACAGGGATTTTCGATGCTCAGCAACTGAGTTATCTACAATATGTTAATGTTATAGTTAATCTTTCACAGCTTTATCAAGTCTCTTGCCTCGGTTGACAATCTCGCAGCTTGGCGAATGAGTTTTTAATTCCATTTTCAAATGAGTTTCATATTTACACGAGTCTGGCGGATCTGTAACTTCCTGGAATGATTCAAAATTCCTAATTTCTTCCTCGACTGAAGTTCCGTTGCAAGCGTCAACGTTCAGAGAGCTGAACCAAAAGGAAACTGACCAAATTCCAAATCCTGGTAGAATATAATTGATATAGATTTCCCCAAAATTTTCTACTAATTGTTGAATATATTTCATTTTCAGCAGAGTTCTCTTCCAGTGTTCTCTTATTCTGACTCTATCTAAAATAAGTAATAGTTTGTCCGTTAGTATTTGGTGAATTTTTGTTATAGAAGGAACATTTCGCTGCTAGTTCCGCTAACGGCGACCACAACCGTTGAAAAATTCACAATTAATTCTTGCTATTCAAGCATGAGTATTCAAGCAAACCAAGCAATTCTTCAAGGAGCGGAAATCAAGGTCTGACTACCCTTAGTTCTGCGGTATGAATGGTGACGCTCAAGACTGAGTTACATTCACGATTTTTTTTACCCATACGTTGCCAGTAACCGTCCACGAGCTGCTGTGTAGGAAATATGTTTGGTGAGTCAAACACAAGCTTTATTCGCTTCATGTTTATCAGTGATATTGTGAAGTAATGGTGCGTCAGTTGAAGAGAATATGAAAAAATCCCTTGCCAAACAGCAAACATTTCAAACGATTGCGTTGGTGATTGGAAGATGTAAGAAAGCTATTCAAAAATATATTAATGCAGCCGCTAATAATTTTTTAAGTCATATTTTTTTTAAATCATTTTCCTTTCTTCCCTTGGTAAGAAAAAACCGTTACATTTATACACTCAAATCTCACTGCATTCGTTGAATCCGAAGACCTCTTGTAGGAATTTGCTTATCGCTGATAACTTGAATTTGAATTGTCATTTCAGAGTGGGTAGCTTCTAAATACATGTAATAATTAACTGCTGTTCATTCGTCATCGAATGAAATTATTATATTGTCCGTGGACTCATGACACTGAACATAGCAGCACGATATTTGTTACTTCGATGTTAAGAATAGTTTAGTCCAGGATAAATTATCTGCAAGTACTCATGACCTCACAAATGTGTTCAGTAGTTATGAGTTGATGATTATTCGATTTTCACGTTCAGCTGCTGATATTAAATTATTATGTATTTGATACTCTCGCTAACAGGCGAAGGGACTTAATATGCCAGAACGGGAGGAGGCGAGCTAATGATCAGTCAGTTCTGTACATGGGGGCACGACTATAACAAATTAAATTACTTGAATTGATAAATTATGCAATCGGACTAAAACAGGTTTTCTGACCTTGGATGAATTGCCGAAAATCACCAACGAAAAACTGTGTCCATTAACGTTGGATAAACGGGTAGATTTAATTTACTATTTTATTTTTTAATTTATACAACTTATCTGCCCATTAGTGAATAAAACAGCTACATGTATCTACCGAACATTAGAACAAAACTTTTAATAACTGTAGACAGATCGACTAAAAAATAAATTCTCCCGAAACGCCGCGTTACAAAACTTTAGTGAGCAGCGAAGCGAGGCAACCAGGTCCCTATTATTCAAGTATTTATTCAAATATTTATTTTTTATAACTTTAACGATTCGCCAGCGGACCAAAGCCGCCGGCACGAACATTCGACCTAATGAGGTATATGTAAATCAATTCCAGTTTTGTGGCCAGATGTTGTGAGGTCCTGCGACTCGCAAGCAGGTATTCACGCGGGTAAATCTTCAAGCGACATTATACCCTACACTTGACAGCGCAGGGTAACAAAAATATAAACGGTTGAGCGAGAAAGTTTTAAAGGTACTTACATTTGAATGTATGGTGCAACATATGCATGACTACTGAATACCTAGTATGATGGAAAGCCTACATTGGCATTGGTAGCCCAGACTGAACTATTCTCACCTCCTCCTGCTCATACACAAACATTATTACGCAGCTCAGTTCAGTATCATTACAACGAGTTCATAATAATAGGTTGTGAGTTTGTCGATGTATTAAACACTCACTGAAACAATTCCGTGCGTTAGGTGCAGTTAGCTCAAGTAGCTAGATAGCTCAATGTAGCTAAACGAATTAGTACGAAACGTTCGCTCGCCGCTTTCGTAACAGCTATCTGAAATTTTCGCTCAGCCACAGCCGCTTGGCGGATGACGTCATGACAGGACCAAAAGGAAAAGCGTAAAATTTTCATGCAAGTTTAAATTTAACAGTTGAAAAAGTTATTAATAAATGAAATATTCCTGAAAAATGCATGACTTTAAATTATAATGCTTGTATAATTAAACGAACGTACAAGCAACTTTCACAATTAAGCTTCACAGTTTTCATCATTCATTCATTGGAGTAAGTTTTCCCGCGCCTGCAGCGGCTGGCTTTAAAAAAAAAACAGAGGGAAACTGTAGTTTGCTTAAACGTGTGATGCGCGAAGTTGGCAAGCATATTATTAATTTTTCAAGTTTGATCATCATTAACCATTGTGTTGTGTGTAAAAGTAGCCCCGAATCTTTCATTTGTCATTTACGTGTTCATGGACCATGGACGTACTGTATTTTGTAGAGTGTAGACCCACAACTGGAATTTGCGTAGTTTTTCCTGCAGTGCAGCCATTTACCATTTATCGTAGGACTAATTCAGAGCATGGACAGCACTGATAAGGCACAGTCATACGTTCTATTACCTAGAGTCCTACTATTACAGAATGATTGACGAGTAAATAATTTTTTAAGCGATGAATTCATTGGATTGGTTATTGAATCGTGATGTGACTTTTGTGAGCTGGCAATCCGGCCCATAGTGGCAAAGCAGAGTTTTTTAGACTCTCCTTCAAGTTCATTTTTGAGTCCTACCTATAAGTAGAGTCCAGTAAAGTATTCTGCAATCTAGTAATTTACCCTAGGGTCTAGGCTAGAGTTCTGTATTGGTGGGAATTGTGTGTCTGGCACTCTAGAAATTTGGAATATAGTTCATATGTTTTTCTTAATTCAGGGCAGAAATGATAAACTAAAGAAGAAGTGGTTTTGTTTATTTTAGGTAAAATTGAATCATTTACCTTAATTATTGTAATGGGCATAGGAGTTTAGAACTTTGAATTATGTTTGCAGTTAGGCCTAGTCGGTACCTAAGTAGGTGACTTTATTAAGTGTAGAGTGTTAATTCAGGTGATTTAATTGATTTGCAATGGAAAATTTGTCTCCTTTTGTGTGAGGCCTTTATGTGTGACAATGAACCATTTTTGCTATACCTACCTATTGCAGTTTTTCTTCCAAATTTCACTCTCTTATAGTCTTACTTTTTTCATTTCTTTAATGAACATGAAAATAATTAAGATTTTTTGCTAAATTGTCAGATAAATGGATGCTTGAACCAGTATTAAAAGGCCAATCCTCTTATAAAGCATATTGCAAGAGCTCATCCAGAATTTTTTTTAAGAAGAAACAACAATCTATCAGCAATGGATCTTGTAAACTCTTTCTGACAATCTCTGCAGAAGTGCAGATATAAATGACCATGAAGATATATCAAATGAAGATTTGAATTCTATCAATGAAGAAGATTCTTGATGATGATTGATGGATTCATGACTTGGAAGAAGTCCATGAAGAAGGAATCATCAAATTGAAAGACAGAGAAGAATTTTATGGAAATGCGTGAGTAAATGATGACCACTTTCATATATATATAAATATATGTATAATGTATATTTGATTTAAATTTCCTGAAAATTTTGAACATAATTACAGTGTCATCTATTGTTGGGAGAGGCTGTTCTATGTGAAAGATGCAAACGTGACATTTGGGGGACGTCTATGTCTATGATGATTCAACATTGCATTTATTTATGTTACATACATATATCCTTGCTAGTTGCTATTGGCTTATTACCCTGTGTTTTGTAATGTAGACTGTTCCCTGCAAGACTTGTCAATTAATGTAGAATGTGTTTTATTCATGAGCTGGCTAACGATCAGTATTTACCATCAAATTCTTTCGCAGGAGGAAGAATAATTTCATGGAGAATTTACGGATGTTCATGTACCTCTTGCCTCATGATCAGTGTTTGCAGGTAAATAGTGAAGGATGTAGTGAAGCTACAGTTTAGCTGGTTCATTACTGTCTAGCAGTGATTAGGTAGAAGTTGATAAAGAGTTCTTTATGTAATTCGGAACGGAAATTTCACCCGTCAATATAAATCATAATACAGAAATAATCAATTTATTTTGCAGCCGAACACTGGCATCGTCCTCGCGCTGCAGAGGCCCCGCAAACTTTCGTTGTGTAACTTTGGCACCATCGGCGGAGCTCTTTCCTGAACTTGAACTCTGAAGATAATAAAATGTCTAGAGCGACATGCATTCAATCTGTCCGGCAGGTCACACTTTTAGCGTCCCAGTAATCTACCGGTACATGTTCTCAACTGTTTTTATTCACACTTAATAAGGGCTACAAATGTTCGTCAGATGTTTCGTGTTATTCCTCAATCGGCAAAAATTTTTGCCATAGTGCAAAATGTCATCAATCTCAAGTTAATAGTAAAGTTGAGTATGTCGATCACCGGAACAGAGCGGTGGTTCGTGGGAAAACCGAGAAGTATGTAGACTAATCTAGATAGGATAAAACATAATATACCATTTTAATCCAGTGAAAGAAAAAATGAGATAGGTCCTATCACACCATGCTATACTAATGCTTGATGTGCTTACAATGATCTTTCTTAACTAGGCTTTGCTCCATTGAGTTTTTTCCAATTAATAAGATTATTCGAAAGTAATGCTTTGAACTAAAGTTGCAATTGCGCTCGCACGTAAATGCGCATCATCAGAGCACTATGTAGGTTCTGAAATGGAGTTGTAATTTTTTCTACTCAGACCTTCTCTTTTAGTTGGATTTGGTCAAGAGCTTGGGCAAGTTGCTGTTATAACCAACAACCCGCGCGCGGGTAAAAACCCGAGGAAAAATTGGTTCGTTTCAACGAGGAAAGTCGCCATGGGTATACGTATTCAAGAAATTTATCTATGCAAAGATTTTCTTAGCAAGCCTTAGGAGACACGATGATCGGCTTACAGTTCACGGTTAGATCACGTAACATAGTATCACAATGTGTACGGAAATTACCTAATAATCTGGCACCGCTGAGAACCGGTCCAATCTCGAAAAGTTTGAATCATTACCTGTAAATCTTGGAAACTTTGCATGGATAATTTAATTTAACAGATCAAATGCAGGCAATTGTTGACAGTATTCAGTTTGAGGTTCAACTAGCTTTGAAACAATATTAATATTATCATGTTATAAACGTGACTTTTCTAGTGACGTGGGACGCTTGGTATTGTTTGTTCATTACTGTAATCAATTTGTAGTATAGATTGCTTAAATTTTACAGATTCTAGACGGTTGGTAATTTAATAATAATTTTTTATTTTATACGTTACTTTGTTCACGACGTTCATCCCTTTTCTCAACACTCTAGTGTTATAATTAAGTTAAATGGAAAGTAATCTGTCCACTTTCAGTGATTCAGAGACTCAAAATACTGCATGCCTCAATTGTTTTATCAATAATCAATGATTTGTTGCTGGCTTTGAAAACAATGAGTTAAATAACGGATTGAATTTGGCCTCGTCGTGCAAATTTTACTCTCACTCCAGTTCCACTTTCACTTCAATTACACTCTCACTACAGTTACCCTCTCACTCCAGTTCCACTTTCACTCCAACTACACTCTCACTCCAGTTCCACTCTCTTCAATTACACTCTCACTCCAGTTACACTCTCACTCCAGTTACACTCTCATTTCAGTTACACTCTCACCCCAACTACACTCTCACTCCAGTTACACTCACTCCAGTTACACTCACTCCAGTCACACTCACACTCCAGTCACACTCTCACTATAGTTACACTCTCACTCCAGTCATACTCTCACTCCAGTTACACTCACTCCAGTTACACTCTCACTCCAGTTACACTCACACTCCAGTCACACTCTCACTCCAGTCACACTCTCACTCCAGTCACACTCACGCTTCAGTCGCACTCTCACTCTAGTCACACTCTCACTCCAGATACACTCTCACTCCAGTTACGCGCTCATTCCAAGTACAATCGCACTCCGGTTACACTCTCACTCCAGTTACTCTCGCACTCTAGTTACTCTCGCGCTCTAGTTACACTCTCGCTCTAGTTACACTCTCACTCCAGTTACACTATCACTCCAATTACTCTTGCACTCTAGTTAACCTCGCACTCTAGTTACTTTCGCACTCTAGTTACACTCTCACTCCAGTTACACTAAATTATGGGGAAATGGACCAAGCTAGTAAAGATTCTGACCCATTCTCCTTCCAGGCATCTTCCACCTTTAGCGCCACTTCACGCCTGCAAATAGTTCACAAAGGTTTTATTTACACAATTTCAAAGTGATTTTAAATTAGATTGTAAATTAGAATTCCAATTCAAACTGATTAAATGATTTATGACGTAGAAGCTTTTTATTTTAGAGGAACTTGCTCACCGATCGGAAACTAGGTTCCTTACTGAATGAGAAAACGAACACTCATGGACTCGTACCGTGATCTCGCCGTGGGGCCATCAGCGCTAAGATCGTGGGCCTCCCTGCAGATCTCAGCACCTCCCGAAGCCAACCGCCAAGACAGGTTGATCATCCACGTCACGACCGGCACATGCTGCTCGTCGTGGTGGTAGCGAGCGTCTCCGTGAGTGTAGGGATTACTCAGGAGATAAGGCGAAGGTGTGCGCATCAGGTGAAATGGGCCCAGGCAACACGGTGTGTTGTTACGGTGAAGACTAACTGAAGACGCAAAAAGGATGATTACCCCAAAATGGATAGGTCTGCACCGGTTGGGATCTGAAGTTCTACTGACTGTTGATTCATTGTCATATATATTATATTATATAATATAATATAACACAAATTATATTATATATATTATATATATAATATATATATTATATTTATATTATTTACACGCCGATTAAGGAGCTGATATCAGATGTGGTTGAAATTTAATTTCTTCTTGTACTGTTAACAATTTCCAGTCGCCCCTAGTTTCAGTGTGTAATATTTATGCGGAAAAATGCACGATTTAACCACCTGTCGTAATCACCTTTACGCTCTGATCTTTTCGGCAGAAATAGCCCGTGAACGTTTTCTTATCATGATTTTTTAAATTTTTTGTGTATTTCACACTTTCTTAACCAAGGTTTTAAATAAGATATTTTTGAATTGCAATAATCACGAACACGAATTAAATAATCGATACCGGAGAACTCACGACCAATCTATCCTAAATGTGGTGAGGGTTTCAGCTTGCATTACGTTTCAAGCTTCTAATTCAAGCATTATATCCACGTTGATGGGATAAGCCACAATTAATAATAGCAGGTTCCAGACTTTACACTGCAAAACGAAGGGTTCACGTGTTTGTCTTCAGACTGGAGAACTGAGACTGCACAACATATAGTTGAGTCATTTTAGACATTACAAAATGCTTTTTTTAAACCGTTTACTAACAGACCATATATAAGGAAATATAAATCACGCAATACATACGCATAAATTACTAATATTGAGCATACTCGCACACCCAAACAAAATGCATTGAAAGCCTTAGATAACATTGCACCAACATCCAAAAAGCCAACACAATGATGAAAACAGCACACGATAGGTTGAAGTTGCAGCAAAGATAATAAAAAAGTGAGAGATTACAAAATAACAAATTCAAAACATGAGAACTTATATTTTACCGGCTGAAATAAACATGATTAATGCTGGCTAATTTCAGAAGCGGGTTTGGGGTAGCCTGGTAATTATAAATTAATTAAAATCCATGCTCTGCTCATGTTTCTTCTATTTAACAAATTTGGTATTATTGCCACACAAAGCGATATACCGAATGCTCTAATGCTCTCTAAGCGTATTGCATGACATATTTTATTAATTTTAATAACTGGATCCTTTATAATAATTGTTCTTGTCATTAAAAAATTGAACTGGATCATTTATTTCAAGTAGGTATATTAATACGAAGCGATTTTCACTTGGATGTCATAGGCTAAATTGATTCCAATGATTTTAAACACTGCAGGGTATTTAAAAAATTGTTTAAACTTTATGAAGTATTTTCTATTATATTCAGTTTCTGAAGCTAAAGCTGAGTTTATGAAGCTGAGCTAGCTGGGTTTTTTAAAAAGAGGTTGTTATAAAGTAAGTTTTGTATCTTTCGAATAAAGTAAGTTTTGTATCCTCAAAAAGTAGAAACTGACTGCTAAGATTCAACGTTTGTCGCAAATATTTTATAATATAATTTTTAACAGGATATTTTTATTGGCAAATGTTAAGATGGATTATATTACACAGTGTGATTATTGCCAAGGGGTTCTTTCAAAAATAAAATCAGTATAACTTTCGTTAACAAATTTCAAGTTCACACAAGCCAAAATTAATTTAGAATTTAAGGAAGTAAAACTTTGCCTGATAAACCCCCAAGAATTTACCATTTAGTGCGAAGCCGAAGCCAGTACACGTGAGGGCCCGCAGATCGACTTTACGTTGAATTTTTTTACAATTTCCATCTTATATCTAACTACGAGCTGTAATTTCGTTGTTTAACTTAGTTATCCAAAATTCTTGTTGTAAAACTGGTCTCAACAATGAACAGCCAATAATACGATCACATAATAAAACAATAATTGAAACTGTTTTATTTTATTAATTTCATGTCATGCACCATGCACTTAATTTATTTTCGAATACAGCGTGTGATCACAGTTCAGTTGAAGTATAATAGCGTTAGGTTATACCAGACCTGAAACAACCTAAATTATTTATCATTAATTATATATCAATGACAAATATTGTAATCCCGCTAACCTGAATCCCGTTAATAATTATATGGCCAATCTAGGCTAACCTAGTGGAGTCATATAGTCAAAGCATATTTAACATAGAATATAACACCAGTTGCGTGCTTCCCTGACTAGAGATTCTTCTTGTACTATATAGAAACTAAAATGAGTCTACCACGTACCATGATCAATATTTAAGTTTCTAAGAGTGTAATCTCTCACCATCTAAGAGTGTAATCTCTCACCATCTAAGAGTGTAATCTCTCACCATCTAAGAGTGTAATCTCTCACCATCTAAGCGTGTAATCTCTCACCATCTAATCTCTCACCATAAGTTTCTAGGAGTGTAATCTCTCACCAAATCCAAATATGAGTATATTTGGGTTTAATCATCGTGGTTTAATCATTGTGCAGATACAGGATCTATCTGGAGTTCAGTTTTTATTCTTTTGTATGAACTCCAGAAATTACCGAGCAAAAAAACTTTCTGGTTCGTTCAAGATATGTTAAAAATTTTGAGAGAAAATTCGTAAATAAGCTAACATAATTTTTTCTTGTTTTTTGACTCTTAGGTGTAAATTTCAGTTTCAACGAATGCGGGGCCGCATGCGTAGAGACCGTCTAAACATACTCCACGCAGAACACAGTACTGACTTACCAAATCGAGCGATGATTAATTACCAAGCGATGATCAATTCAAGATTAGCAATGATTCAAGATTAGATTCGGTGATCAATTCAAGAGAACGGTGATCAAGCGATTGGAAAAATAACTTAACCATCTGCTTGGATTTAAATTTTATCATACAATTCAATTGGTCATTTATTTGGTCTGCTTCATTTATGTCATTATTTTCTGTTCTATATTTCAAAATATCCGAATGACTGCTTTGACAAACAACCGTGATTAAGTAGTTAAATTGTATTCAAGAGACTGATACACGTTACTAATTTCTTGGGCCACGGCAACGCGTGCAGTATACGAATTTCAATGGACAAGTTGAAATATTTGTTTTCTACGCGTGTGGATTTATTTTGTGTGTTGTATGTAATGTGAAAGTGAAAAAAGTAACATGTATTGCATTGGTCTGATTATCTTTAAACTCTCGTGTAAACTTATGTTCCGTTATTTTAGGAAAATATATTATTTATGGTACAGATGGGTGTAATAAAATGTCTGAGATTCACCATCGAATAATATAGATTTGACATCGATTAATGCGAATACGATATCGATTGATGCGAATGCGACATCGATTATTGCAAATTCGATTAATGCATAATTGGTATCGATTATTGCAAATTCGGTATAGACTACTTTAGATTCAACATTTTTCTATGCAGATTATTCTACTAAAAAATTATTGAGTGCAGAAACTTTGAAGGTTTGCAATGAATTTGCATGGAAAGCTCTTCTCTAATCGGTAATCCCGCGTCAGTGCCATTCCCATTGCTCACTCCAAATGGGGGTTTGCTCATGCCGATCAAACGAAAATTCTCAATAATTTTCTTGGTCGGACCATATTAAGCTTCCTCGATAGGTCAAGACCTGCTTAACTGCATGGCGTGTTGGAGCTATAAACTTGCAGAAAGTTTATCCAGCACTAAATCTTGTGTAATGAATTCGCCCAACATTTGCTCGCAAGTTTAAAGGGACATTTTTAAAAGCAACGGTCGTCTCGTGTATTTGGACCAAACAGATGATCGACCGCTGACTAGATTACCTTCAGTAAATTGAAGTTGCATTAAGTAACATAATTTTTAAAGCTAATCAAGTCGAGACGAGTGCACTGGTCCGTCACAAATTATGATTGATGCACTCATGAAATGGCCGTTTAATTGCCATTTTGCGACCATGAATAATGCTGCAAACATTTCTAATAGGGCTGGAACGTAAACCCTGCCCTACTGCCTGATGTCTGATGAGGTTCATGTAATTGATGTCCAGCTCGCACGTCAGCGGCAGGTTGTTGATTGAATTTGACCAATCACAAGCAAAGCTAACCCGCAAAATTTGCCTGCAGTATTCAATATATGATATAATGAATCATTAACTGATCTAAATATTCATGTATCCGTTAAATTTTCACCGCGAAACTTTGAGTTTAGAAATTAAATGGCATAGTCGCTTCGATATCTATGAGACCAGCAGCCGGATTTTCAAAACACCGCTAAGTACACGTAACCACTTACGCACTACGTAAGTACTGTTAAGTAGACATAACGGCAACCGGTGCTATAATCGAAACATTAATACGACACAAAGTTACGTCAAGAAGCTGTACGTAATGTCCGTGCTCATAAATTAGATTAAGCTCTACCTGAGGATCGGGTTTGTGACTAAGGTCGTGAAGGATGAGTAAGACACATGTATCTGATAACATATCTTATATACGGGGTGGTTATGCATGAGGTACGATACATAGGTACTGTATACGCTACGGCGTCGACCGTAAGGTCGGGGAAGTCAACCGACGCATTGCATCGCGGAGCGCTTAATTATCAACTACTGCGGGGGGCTTTACTTAAGGTTCCTAGGCCTTATATAGCCTTCGCTTCCGCTCACCGACTTGACCTCTGAGCCTCTAAGGCAGTGGTTCCCAAACTATTTCAGGCTGGTGCCCCCTTTGGCTCCCCCGCAAATTTCTAGCGCCCCCCCCCCAGAGACATATAAAAACAAATGCCTCTTCCTCGACATTTAATACGCTGAAATTTTAAAAGAGAAAGGTTAAACACAGGTGTGTATTTCAGAAATAGAACCCCATTTAGTAAACCAATATATATTTTAGTAGTTTTAACTGTTTCAGCACTAGAAATCCAGGATGTCTCGGAAAATTTTACCACCTGACTCGTGGGCGGTCTCGCAGCCGATCTCACGGCCAATCTCCACATTACCAAGGAATATCTCCCAAACTAATGAACTCAGCTCAATGAAACTTGGAACACGCATTCATTAGGACCTAACGTTGATGTTTAGTTTGTAAAAAAATTTAAATTTCACCTTCATTCGTGAGTTATGTGGCGGTACGGGCCGAAATTCGCAGTGATCAAAGAATGTCTTCCACATGACTGAACAGATTCGAACGAAATTTTGAATATTCATTCCTAACTACCAAACAGTGATTTCTAGCTCGCGAAAATTTTTCAATTTTGCATTCGCTTGCGAGTTTTCCTTTTATTTCACCGTCATTCGTGCTTTCACACTTCTTTGTTTCGGCCCGTATAGCCGGGTAATTTGCCGTTTAAATTCGCGGTGATCAAGAAATTTCTTCCAAACTACTGAACAGATTTCAATGAAACTTTGTATATAAATACGTAACCTTCCAACGGTGATGTTTAGCCGGTAACGATTTTTTTTATTTTGCCTTCTTCATTCGCGTGTTATATGGATATACGGAGAAACGATCGGCATTTCGAGCGGTCGGTTTTACGAAGATCCGTATACGTATAGCCGTATAACTCGCAAACGAAGGCAAAATCAAAAAATTGTCATGAGCTAAACATCGCCGTTGCTGAGGTTAGGTATTTATATACTAAATTGCGTTCAAATCTGCTCAGTAGTTTAGTAGAAATTTCTTGATCACTGTGAATTTAAGATTGTATTACTATTTAAATCACAGATGAAAGTAGAATGGAAAAAAACTCGCGAACGAAGGCAAAATCGAAAAAATCTTCTCCAGCTAAACATCACCGTTCGGTAGTTAGGAATGTTTAATCAAAATTTCGTTCAAGTCAGTTCAGTGGTTTGTAAGAAACTCCTTGATCACTGCAAATTTCGGCTCACGAAAAATAACCCACGAATGAAGGCGAAATTCAAAAATTTTCACGAGCTAAACATCACCGTTGGGTCCTAATAAATACGTGTCAAGTCTCATCGAGTTACGTTCATTAGTTTTGGAGATATTCTTTGACCATAGAATTTGGAAATTGTCGTACCCAGTTAAAATTTAGGGCAGGGAATAGAGCAGGCCGTCGCCGGCTGTAGTGCCGACGTAGGGACGCGACAGAGTCGCAATAGAGCAGAAATGTCCGCATTGGAGACGATATCGCCAGCCGCGTAGCAGCGCTAAATAATCTCTGAGTACCTGCCTAGGTGTGCTCTGTCCTGTTGACACGAAGCCCTCACTGAACCCCGCCTGCTGAAACCAGCCCAACGCCCGCTCTGGGGCAGCTCTGGCAGTGTACGCGGCAGTTACGCCTTACCGTTTGTCAACCACGATATAAAAATTTGTTCCATCTCTCTCTGAGATCATCTAGACTCCTTTCTTGCAGTGACAGGTTGTATTGGCATTGGTTTTTCACTTTCACATAGTATTGTATTTAGCAACGTTATGTAGAATCTAACAAATTCAATTTCCGAGGAAATATACACATCAAATCACTCACCGCTATGAACTATCTGCAAACGTCGACGGCAGCTCCGAGAAACGAACGCAGATCCTCCGCATCATAGTCTACGCCTGTACTAGCTTGACCACGCGGACACCTTCACTAAACACACTCAATCACTAAACACACGAATAAAGAGCATGCATATTACATAAACATATCTAAAAATTCACGACAATTATTTAAGCAACTAAATTCGCACGCACATTATAACCAAATATAACCAGAACAATGCAACAGCCCCCAAAAAATAAAAGCCCCAAAAGCCCCCCATCGGCGAGGTCATATGAGTGGTGAATCAACTAAAATAACAAATTTCACATATCATATTGCAATCCCTAACAAAGGAATAAAATTAGACATACATTTATCTCCGCAGATGTCCCAATAAAAAATGATTATGTATTAGGTGGGGCTCAATTAAAATATGATTGCCCTTCGGATTTGAATATGTTAATAAATTCACTCTAGTTGTTCATTAGATAATATTTATAATTGATTAATTAAAAAGTTCTCGTATAGTTTATATCAGCTAAAAATCTGGAAATCACGTGACATTGAAGCAGAAAGCCATCGAATTCCGATTGTAAACAAAGGATGTAAGCGAGCCTCTGATTTGCTTTTCAGCCACTTGGTTTTGATAATACCATTCAAAATAAATCTTTCTTAGGTGTGCTTACGCATTACGTAAATTTCTTGTATTTGTCGCACAATAACTGTCAATAAGTTACGTATATACTTAGCAATGTTTTGATAATCTGCCCGAGACTGTGCATCGATGGATTGGCGTCTTCGCTGAGGCGCTGAGCTGGCAATTTCTTCATCGACCACTTGCTGAGCTCAAAACTCATTTGTTTTTATGTAATTATTTCTATCTCGCCTCAAAATTAACTTCTAACTAACTTTCTGAAATGTCGTGCACATATGGAAAACACTAAAATAAAAGCAGTTTGCTCGTTTGAAATTTTTGGCACAAAATGAAAGAAAGCGTGAAATGCAAAGGAAATGGTAAAATAGGGAGCATTTGTATCTTCTCATTGAATTTACGAGCTACAACATTAAGAGACTTATTACTCGGTTCGTAAAGACAATATCTGGCGACTCTAGAATAGCTTATCCTTTTCGAATTTTTTAGACGATTTTCCCCATATTTCCCCATTTTCTTTAGTCTTCACAATATATCATCCTAACACTAGATAAATCAGGAAAAAAGGCTGCTAGGGTCGCTAGATATTGGCTTTAAAAATCAAATTATATTTTTGTCAATGCTGTAGCATGAAAAAAAAGAGAAGATAGATTTGATTTTAAATGAGGCGAAAAATAACAATTTTAATTGTTCAGGAGACCAACTAAATGAAATGGATAAAAAAGAAGTAAAATGCTGAACAAATTTGCTTGACAATGTGCTCCAACTTTCTCATCGCTTATTTCTCGTATTGAGGGTACGATCACTCACTGGACTTATTGTTATCCAGTTTTACATGAACAATAACCTCTAAGTACAATTTTTCTCTAAGAAATCTTTGTAAAAAAGGGGAGAAAAATCTTCATTTGATATACACAGATTTAGAACTGCCTCACTCAAAAACTATAGCACGCACATACATACGATTTGCTGCATTCGACGCGCCTCTTCTGCAGCCACAATATGAGCTCAAAATCAATTTAATTAACGCTAATAATAATCTATCAATATGATTTAAACAAAATATTTGATTATTGTTGCCGGCGCATTCGCGGGTGAGGTCAACCCTATATGACTCACTTGTGTTTCTTAGGCAACTAAGTCATTAGCGCAGAGGCCATGAATAAATAATGAGTGAAAATTGCAGAAGTATATTGAAAGTCAGATCACAAGTTCAGAAAATGTATATTATAATAAAACCAGGGAAATAAAGAGCATAGGCAGACAAAATGAACTTTAATAAAATAAATAAACAGTACAAGTATTTAAATAAACAAATTAACTATATAGCACCCACTAACGGAACAAAAACGCATCATGAGCAAAATTTGATTAATTGAACAAGGGAATGAATTGAGAGTAGCATGAACACCAATGATTAATGAAATTCCGTTCCCTAACACCCTATCATATTTACAATATGTAGGTACAACGACTCACCGGGAGTATTGCAGCCAGTCATGCCAAGACCATGTGTTTACCTGAATCCTAGCTCAGTTTCCTTGCCCTAAAACAAGACCGGATAGCTATAATAATCCTGAAAAATAACAAAAAAATAGATATAATAGTTATGAATAAATTGGAAATGTGAGGATTAATTTTGCGATAAAAATAAATAGGTAACCCAGTTACAACATTAAGTTAAAAGTGTTCAGTTTATATAAATTTGAAACTGTCTCGCACAAAAACTGAAGTACCCTCATACAGATGTTTGCTAAGTTAGATGCTCTTTTTCCGCAGCTACGAAATAAGTTCAGAACCATCTTAATTATAGCGCGAATAATAATCTGCAAAAACAATTTTTCCTAAATAAATATTTCTACATATCGTTAAAAATGTTCATTTTAACAAAATTTGAAACTGTTTCACGCAAAAGCTAACGCCCTTACATTCATGCGGTTTGCTGCGTTAAAGGCGCCTATTCCGCAGCTACAAAATGAGCTCATCTAAGGAAAAGCCAAAGTTGTAGATTTTCGAGGCAAGACTCCGCCCTAAAAGTGTCGTTACACTTTGTACCGCCACAGTATATAGGCTACGCACGCTCTGGGTATAGCAGTCCCGCCCTAAAAGTGTCGTTACACTCTGTACTCTCAACACCGCCACAGTAAATAGGTTACGCACGCTCTGTGTATAACAGTCCCGCCCTAAAAGCGTCGGTACACTTTGTACTCTCAACACCGCCACAGTAAATAGGCTACGCACGCTCTTTGTATAACAGTCCCGCCCTAAAAGCGTCGGTACACTTTGTACTCTCAACACCGCCACAGTATATAGGCTACGATCCCGCCCTAAAAGCGTCGGTACACTTGATACTCTCAACACCGCCACAGTATCTAGGCTACGCACGCTCTGTGTATAGCAGTCCCGCCCTAAAAGTGTCGGTACACTTAGTACTCTCAACACCGCCACAGTATCTAGGCTACGCACGCTCTGTGTATAGCAGTCCCGCCCTAAAAGCGTCGGTACACTTAGTACTCTCAACACCGCCACAGTATCTAGGCTACGCACGCTTTGGGTATAACAGTTCATTGGCGAACATCGCGAGGTAAGTTGCCCCGACTGCTAGCTCCAGCCGTAAGCTTGACTGTTGCATACAGAAAGAAGCATTTTTTGTTTATATTACAACGCTATTTAATTGTAATTCATGTGGTTGTGTGTTGCGTTAAGTGTTACTTAATTTACTGGTGCGCTGGCAAATATCAGAAAAAGCTGTCTTTTGATAGTCAGCGAAATAAGTGGGACTGGAGGAACCACTCGGGTGAGCACCCTGTTAGAAAATTTAAGTACATTTCTTTGCCAAGAATAGGCTTAAAGGCATGCTAATTTATTTTTGTTTCAAATGTTTTGGCCTTCACTTGGTGTAAATTAATATACGAGTAAGGTACTAAATCGCTATTCAATGGGTGCGGGGCATATATGTATATACTAAAAATTAGAAATTTAAAAGCGAAGAAAACTCCACAAAAATTCAGCATATCTCATATTGAAAACGTTACGTTTCAATAGAGATATGCTGAATTTTTGTGGAGTTTTCTTCGCTTTAAATTTCTAGCGAATCTGCGATTCAAGCAATCTAGTGACATTATTACAAAAAATTATCATTAGCAAATAATACGCCCGTTTATGATATACACACATGAACTAAATTTCACGAATAATAATTTGTAATTTAACACACGGAGCTCGTAAAATGAATGATTGGTTTGCACAGAACAATTCAAATAATGATGGGAAAAGAATATGCATCAAAGATATTTTCAACTCAGCAAGGTCGGCAGCAGTACCGGTTTGCTCAAAATCTTGTATGCTCACTAAATATCGATATTCGCAATTTATAAGTAAGGATTAAAACTAAAAACATCATCTAAAATTTTTATTCAAAATTAGAAGAGAATTTTTTCCACTTTAGAAGAGAACTTTCTCCAATTAGAAGAGAACTTTCTTAAGGCAATATAAAGCTTAGCAAATGACCTATAATAGGAAAATTTTGGAATTAATTCGGATTAATGCAATAATATTGTGTCTATCACTAAGTTACTAGGTGAACCATGCATTTGCTGATACAACAATTTTTCATCTTAATCTAAACCAGGACAAATAAAATTTTATAATTATTATCATCAGACTGGGATGAGTCTACGAGAACAGTTTGATTTCAGGACTTAGCGGTCATTTACCACCTAAATTGCCTGCCTATATCCAATTGCGCCCACACGTGATCTGCACTCTCAATAATTGCACCCATTACTCAATCAAATTGGAAGATACTCCTTTGTAATATATGATTATCCACAGCAAAGATGCTCATATTTATTGATCAACATAAAGCTATATAAGGTATTTTATACGTATCATTACAGTTCTTGAAACTCTGCAAAGGGTATATCACAAGTAAAGTAATCGCTGTAAATATTCCTCATATCGATGAAAGATTACTCGAATAGAATTAATAAATTTGATTCGTTCTTATGTAATGATCTCGTTTATATGTTATAGTTCCGTGATGAGTATATTGAACTACAGTTATTACGTCTTCCACGTGTGTAAAGACTATCAGCAGGATTTTACTTCTTCTCACAGCATTCGATTGGACATTTTTGTTGGCGAATGTTATGTAAATTTTAGAGATATTCATTAATATTTTAGGTGCATTTGGAAAATAAATCAATGACTATAAAAATGAGGCTGTTGAAATCAATAAAGTTCTTAGCAACTTCAGTAGCAATGACATCTTTCCACAGTTAGAATAGAATAGAATAGAAGTGTCGGCGCTGAAGACATAGGCCCATGGCCTGTTGCCGATTCTTGAACTTTTCGTGACTTGATTCACAAGGGATCCGGCCTTTGGAACCCGATCTTTCCATAGCTGACGATTGATTGAGATAGCTGCTGCACTTATTGCCTGATCCGTAATTTGCTAGGCATTACAGCGTTAAAACGCAGCTGCCACTTATCAGCTCAGTCAACCAGCCTGTCAAGATCACCTTGCAACTGTACTTTTTGCGACGTATTCTTCAATCGTAGTTCAATCGACGTAGTTCAATCTTCCAATTATGAGACACCTCAAACTTGTAGATACAAATACAAAATATTTCTTCTGTTTATTTTTATTATCATCTTCAGACTTGCAGACCATTTCATGAAGTTTTATTTTTGAAATACTTATCGATGCTATGTTCCAAGATATTCTCTTGAAATAAATGCTGATTTATTTCGGTGGAGAGATATGGATATCAAAGCGGATATTTTCAACTTCAATCTGCCGGTGATTAGTATTTCCATAATTTATGGAAATTACCTCTTCACCTCTCTTAGTATATCTGTTATTAAGTTGCTTATTTTATAAGATATTTTATGAAGTATATTTTACTCTTCACACGCTGCCTCGAATAACACTATATAGCGCTAAAACGAACTACTCTCTATCAAGGTTAATTCACTTCCATCATGAAGCACTTTATATTTTCGAAGGGGCTCATCACACTTGACTAGATGAAACTTCTCCAAACAAAAACATAAATCCATTAAGTAGAGCAAATTGGCAATCTTACTTTCATCAATTATCAGATTTTATCATCATATTCTGGAACAGAACTATGTTATCTGAAACCTTACCTCGGATTTTGCGAGTTAAAAATTGCGGTAATTTAACGATGCCACGGAAGTCATATTCGATTAGCGGTCTGTTACAGCACGAGAGATTTCATGCCATTCTCCTATATATATAACGAGCTAGGCTGATTGATCACATTCCGTTGTTCGCTGTTCATAGTACGAGCTATAGCCATTGTGCGCAGTGATATTTCGATGTAATGTTCATTCTCTGACGATCATTACTCTCCGGGCTAATCGCTCCTGTGTATACTAGTATAGAGCAAATAATATTTAAAACAAGATGATATCATGGGCTGGTGTAGCATTTCTATTAAGTAGCAATTCTATTAAGCGGATTGTAGCATTTCTAATTAGGAGGATTTTTTAATCGTTATGTTACTGATTGGGATTCACCTCTCCAGCGGATTTTCGACTCAATATACCACTGATTGCGGCTTTAGTTTATCGCGGATTTCATACCCTGGCCAAGGTATATTGCATTTTTCACCCATAGTTTAAAGCAGATTTTGAACTTATTATACGAGTATCGCGGACTTCATGCTCAGAATATAGCAAATTTCAGCCTAAATACATTGCTGAGCGCTGCATCAGTATTTTCCTGATTAAGGCCACAGTATCTTTCGGATTGTGGCTTCACTTACCGCGGATTGCTCCCTTAGTATGTAGCTTATTTCATCCTTAGCAAATAGCGGATTTCGGCGTAGTATGTCACGGAGTTCGGTCTCAGTACATCGCAGATTGAAGCCTCAGTGTATCGCGAATTGATGACTTATATATCGTGGCTTGCGGCTTCAGTATATTACGAAATACGGTTTTGGCATATCATGGATTACGGCTTCAGTATTTCGCGGTTTATTAAGAAAAAAATAATCTAAAAATACAAATTGTAGAATTTTGGTGTGCAAGCTACCCGCACGCAAAAAAAAACAAGGTATATGCTAGCACAATCCAAACGCTCGTTTCTAATTGACTAAATATCTTGAATTGTGCTAAAATTGATCAGTGAAACTTATTTGTATCTGTCGTAAAGCTTTTAACTCATTTCTGGTGACTCCCTCACGATTTGATAACTTGGGCTATTTATCTGGTCCTCTCTCGGAAACATTACAATTCTGGTTCACAATCAGGGAGAACATGAAATGTGAGTAAAAATTTCGAGTTTCCCTTTCGTACCTACCGTTCGTCTCATTTACTAATAAGTTCTTTCGAATGGTCAGTTATGACACAGCAGTCAAGACTTTCCAAAAAAATAGAGAAAATTTCCATTTTTCACACTCGTCTTATCAAAATACTTACATTATAATTATAATTGTTAAATCTACGTAAACGAAAAAAGTTGAATGGCTAAATCGGTGAAAGTGATGTTGTTACTTCGCCGGTTCCGCTGCTGATGATACGGTTTTCCGTGCAGTTTCTTTTCAAAGTTTTACCTTTATACCCTTAAAATTATGATTGCATGAGCCTAAGATTTGATTGAACTAAACAGTATTTAATAGGAACAATAAAACTAAATTTACAGAACATAATGTAATTTCAAGACGCTTTAACAGTATAGGTACATTTGGAAAATACTTACATAGGTGCTAGGTGCAATACTAATAATCAAGAGCATGTCTATTCATTTGATAACCTTTTACCAGCCTTTTTTTATGGTTATTGATGGAATTCGCAATTGTATATGATTTGATTGTATCCCATTATTTAATTGCGACTTGTTTCAGCTCCTGCGATTTTTTGAAGGCTTATTATTTATTCAAACTTTCATGGCTTGTCATAATTTCTCATTCGGGTTCAAGTCGCGGCTATTTGCTGATCATGGAAGAACATTCACCTTTATGTTATTAGTCCAAGTGGTTGTAGCTTGCGAACCATTATCTTGCTGAAAAATCCGTCGCCGTTCAAGACCCAAATTCAGAACGGACGTTTGCAGGTTTTCCTTCAAAATCGATTTATAAGTATCTGAGTTTTTATCCCATAAATTGAAGCTAACTTTTCGGTGCCACTTGCTAAACAACCCCAATATATCATTGACCCACCCCCATGCTTGATTGTTGGGATTGCGTTCTTCGGACGGAATTAAAGCCTCTTATTTTCTTAACGCCAAATCTTCTACCTACTATATGACCGTATAGCTAAATTTTTGTTTCGTCACACCATAATACTTGGTTCCAAAAATCTTCCTCTTTGACCACGTGAGAGCTTGCAAATGAAAAACAAGCAGCAACATGATGCTGTGTGTGATGTAGCGCAATATTATGCAGTGTATGAAGCGGGACTCGTTGAGGTCTGCGTCCATGCAGGCCATTCTTGTTGAGATGACAACGGTGCATGGTACGCTAACTCACGCTTGTTCTCTCACTGGCTAATCTATTGGCTATGTATTTCAATAAAGTATACTCTTGGATTCATATTTATCTCATGACTCAGTTTTCGAACTGATCGTTCCGATAATTTAGGCTTCCGTCCTCGTTCAGGCAACGTATGTGCAGTGCCAAACTGTACAAACTTCTATATCACCGACTGTACTGTGGATCTTGGGATATTCAGGCGTTTCGAAATGCACCCATAACCGTTGCCAGATTTGTGTAGGTCAATAAGTTTGCTTCTCAAACCCACACTGATCTCCTTCGTGTTGCCCATCACGAAGTTTGCAATCAAATGGCAGGTACCGACATTTCTTGAATGACGTCACCGATAATAAGATCCACTGGGATAATATTAAACCAGAAATGTAGTATATGAGTGAGCTATATTTACAACAGATTGCATAACCGGCTTAAATAATGTGTTACCGATTATTTACCCATAATTTTACTCCGAATCTTGGCCATTAAAATTTTGTAAACGATCATTTACCCACGGTCGACCATGCACTCTTTAACCTTGAACTCAGGGCTTAACCTAGAGCGGCTGTTGGAAAAATACTTCTGTCTGATATATAATTGATTTAAATTTTTGAAATACTTTCCTGAATTGGGATGCTCGCCTTTATTAATCAACACAAAGCTATAATGTACGTATACGTTAGATACGTCATCCTAAAATGATGTTGAAAATGATGTTGGATACGTTGAATATGTCATCCTAAAATCACAGAATAGTTCTCTGGTTAACGCTTGTTCCAATATCCTTAATTTTTGCTAGTCGTTCAGAAAACTCAACCTGCTTTCTCACTACTTCTGCTACTTTATTCATGTTTTATCTGTCCGTGTTGCAAGACCATCAATATAGGCCTTTATTTCAACTTGAATTCCTGCTAATGAATATACTTTTTCATCGAGGGATTTCAAATTATTCATTTGTTTTCGCAATTTTGATCTTACTTTAATCAATTCCTGAGTTAATTTCTCACCAAGATTTTCCGATTCCATTTTTCTATTTTTACGTCAATCATTTCTTGAGTTACCTTGAGTTGCTTTTTGACAAGATCTGTCACTTCCTGAGTTTTTTTTTCATCAAGAGTTTCTGCTTTTGATTTTGTTGCAGGCAATTCTTTCCCGAGAAAGTTGATATGCACCATGAAACCCTCCTTCACTACATGTTTTTTAGTCATTTAGTCATTTCTGAATCCTTTACATGAACATCTGAGACTTTTACGACCTTCTCATCAACATAATTCATGCATGCGGCATCCTTATCCTCAATTGGATAAGAGATATTTGCAAGTCTCCGATTATTCATATGAAAATTTTTTCGGTGTCAAGGTTCTGAAAGCCAATACCTGGAGGACCTTTTAGATGTGATATGGGTGTACTGTTAATTCCTGTTCCAATTATATTAACACCAGTCATTTTAATAAAGTAGAACTTCAAAAGCCTACAGACTTTCCCGAACTCGTGAAGCTACAAGATTATTTATACGATCTGTTAAATATTTTGTTCAGTCCTCCGTTTTTATCACTTTCATTTTGTAGCATCAATTTAGGTTGATTAATTTCATTCTAATTTGATATAATATCTCCAGAAAACTCATGAACTATGTTTTTAATATCCTTCATATCATTAATAGCATCATCCATTTTTGTCAGCGAAACTGACCCCGATCGTCACTCCATGATTTGTTCTGTTATTAATTTTTACATTATTAATTGAAGCTAAATTCGACTCCGAGCTCTTGAATTTCTGATCTACATCTGCAAAAGATACTTTTCCGTCAATTTGTAACTCGAGGTTATAAAACCGTAATTCTGAAGTTTTATGCTTTCCATTTACTAAATCTTCAAACACCAACTGTACCCTATGGATCACCTTATCAGCTTTAACAATCCACAATAAATGTCCACAAATTGCATCACCAATTTTTTTGTATTCTATAGGCGGAAAAAATGTTGCATTTATTCATGTACGTTTTAAACTCGTTAGGACATGTCAAACCATAATTAACTATCAAAGTAATAACATGTATCATTTTCCCTGAACCAACAAGTCCAATGCGTTCCAGTTCCCTCTTCCACAACTAGATTCAAATATCCTCGCTGTTTTCAAAGGTGCGCCATGCAGTGTATCCCTTATGAAAATATCTCTGACTCCAGGAACTTTCAATACTCTCAAATGATGTTTCAAATCTTGTTGTGATAATGGTTTATTGGGAATTATTTTATTGGTGGATTTAAGTAGAGACCTCCCCCACAAGATTTTTTTGTAAAGATTTTTTTTCGCTGGGATCAATCTCAAACCAGATCCATTTTTAGCTTCCATTGTTTCATTACGTCTTTTCGTTTCTGCTATAAGTTTATCATCAGCTTTCTTCTTATTAACCGGACTGGCTATCTCAGAAGTCCCTCCTGCTAGAGGCCCAGCAGCGCCTAGAGCTCCTGGGATAGCAGGAATTGAAAAGATAAAACCTCCTTCTTTTGCTTACTTTGCCGATACAAAAGAAGATTTAGTTTTCTTACAAATCAAGCAACGTCCGCTCTTTAATATTTTATTAGTTTTTGTCAAAACATACTGAGCACGCTCAGTATTTGTCTTTTTTTGACATTTTACGCAATACCTCATTCTAATACGAAATATATCTCACCATCAGATTGTAACTGAATTATTCTGTCTGAAAGAATGAAAGCATGAGCATGTGTATTATCAGGAAGGTTATTGTTCAATTCAGCTTTAATTTGCATATCAATAAGTCTGTCCATAAGACATTCATTTTGCCGACTGCTATCAAATACAAAAATCGGATGCAAAAACCTATAATCTCTGAATGCAACCGCACAATTAATCTGTGATGCATAATCTATCATAATTTTATAAACTACTGCATAATTGCTACGACCAAAATCAATTTGTAAGTTTTAGTTCAGGATACCTTTCGTTATTTAGTTGAATATATGCATTCTTTATATCACAATGATCAAACAGTGCAGTGTTAGAAAGTTGTGAATTATCTCTACCAGTTTGAAATGTTGAAATGACATAACGAGGCCTTTGAGTTCCCGAACTTGGTGTAAGAGTCCAATCCAAGAGCTTTGATTAGGACTCATTATTGTTTGTTCTAATTGTAGATTCATGTATGCAATTAATATTCGAATTTTATCTTTTAATTGGCGATATTATTTAACCTTTACTCAACAGAGAGTTTATAAGCCGTCATTTTCCAAATTAAGCTTTTGATAGAAATTTTTCCATCTGCAACTTTATATTGGTTATCTGGATCTTTATCGCTAGTTTTAAACAGAGCATTTGCATCATCACCTCTTCTTAGAGTTAAGTCATTCTTGACTGCATAAATCACTTCATCATAATTTTCACAGAATCCAAAAATATGTTCGAGGGGAATTGTAGCATTAAGTTGACCATCAATGGCTCGTAAATAATCGCTACGTTCATTGAATCCATCATTCGATTTTTCATTTTTCTTAGTGTCAATACTGCAGAAGAACATCATATTCTCTTTGGAGTTACGTTGATAAGTTGTCAATCCTTTTAGAGTAGTAGCAATTCCAGGATAACTATAGCCCTCAATTTCCTGATTCCCAATTCTATAAGATACTCGATCGAATAAAAACATCATACCATTATTAATGATTGATATTTTATCATCTTTGAAGTTATAATTACTACCATCCTCTTACGTTAAAGCCCCTTCGATGTAAAGACAACTGTCTGATGGTTGTAGAAACTGATCTTGATTCTGAAAAATAATCTTGATACCATTGTGCTCACGATTTAAATCAGTTCCAATTTGAGGCTCTTAATCATGAGTTTTAACTCTATGAATTGATTCATCAATTTGAATAATTTCGTTTCACTGTAAGTTTTCAATTTTTATAAGCAATATTTTCTATAGATAATTTAAGTTTTTTCGATCTTAAGTGCAATAGTACTGTTATTTCTTCATCTCTGGTGTTCAAAAGTTTTTTATTTTATTATGTTAACCAAATTCGGATATTATGAATTGAAGGTTAATCTACGGTTAGATAAATTGGTTGACTAGGATTTCCCATAATTTTATATCCTGGGGGAACGTTGGGAAAAAATGTATACAAGAGATTGTGTAAGTTCACCATTGAGATATGATCTATTGATTACACTGTAGTGAACAAGTATTGCATTAACAGACATTTTATTTACCCTATTTGTGATTTCTTGTTCTCCAATACCTTTCAACACTCCATTATCAACGCCCAACAGAGTATGTAAACTGTTGTGTTTGTTGAAATACATTTTCATGTCAGGATCACGAGTAGTTATAACGCATTTCAGAGCATTGGTGTTCGCTCCTATATCAATCAAGTCCTCGTTTCCGTAAGCATTTTTGATAAACTTATTGATATTCTCTATCTCGAAGCTAGACTCCTGCGTCTCGAAATAATTTTCTCGAAATGAACCGGGACAGCCGAAACGAGACGAGAAAATTCCGGGAAAAAAACGACGGGACAGAGGGTAAAATTTGTCCCGGAATAAACGTATGAACCGAGACAGGACTTCTGTCCCGGATTTTAAAACTTGTGTCCCGGTAAATTATGAACCGGGACGAGACAGACAGATTTGAAACGAGACATAACGAGACGAGACGAGATTTGTCTTAATTATTTAAGACAAAACAAGTTTTTCGATTACGAAAAAAATGTTGCTCTCAAGTCTTAAGTAAGGCTTCGATGGCACTTGATGGGAACCGTACGAGTACGAGTCGAGTTCATTACGCGTTCGGATCGAGTTCAGGCGCCATGGAGCGCATAGGGAGTAGGGACGCAGTGTCTAGGTTAGTCGGCCAATTAGTAGACAGTGGAGTGGAGTCCTGGTAAGATATTCTTAATAATACTAAATTTAAGCTAGTAAGTAAGTAGTAAGGTAAGCTAGTATTAGATTATCTCTGCTTTTAGTAAAATTTTATGCTACATAATCGATCATTGTTACAACTTGTATCAGTTCAGACCGTGCTTTTCTCAGTATATTTCCTTCCACAGAAATTATCTCCGCCTTCACTTTTTTTCTCGAATTTTCACAAAAATGTACTGTAACTTATGCGTATCGGAATAGTGATCTGATGCGGTCGTTCTCCGAGGTTGTGATGTCTCGCATTAAGCATGAGCACCTCTCAATAAAATGTTACTCGCGTGATATTAACTAGCCAACACTCATTCCCAGTAACTGATCTAACGCGCTTTATTCTTAAGAGTGCATGGTCGACCGTGGTCGTTTACAAAATTTTGATGGCCAAGATTCGGGGTAAGATTGTGGATAAATGCTCAGGTTTTGTTCGAAATACAATGCTCAAATTTTTGCTAGTCAAGACTCTAAATAAAATAGCTGGTAAATGGCCATTTTTTATACTGATTTATTGTGTGCACATCCCCTGCGATGCATCAATATGCTGTAATATGGGAAGCCAAAAAAGCAGGTCGCATTTCTCGATGGTATGCTTCACTGGCTTTTACAGGGATGCAGATTCCCTCGTAAACTGAACTAATGCACATGCTGATTCTTTCTTACTATTCCAGCACTTGTCGTCTTAAATCCATTTCAAAGCGATTAACCACTGCTAAATTTCTAGAACATTTTTCTGCCACTCGTTTTTTCAACGCATATATTGAATCCTTTTATACAATAAACAAATTTTTCATTTCAGAACAAGTTACAATTAGAACAAGATGGTAATAGCCTCGACCAGCTTCAGGCTGGTCACAGGGTTGTCGTCAGCGTTGTCTCTGTTGAGCTTCGTGAGCTACGGCCGCGAGACCAGCGTCGTCAAGTGCGGGGCGGCGTGTCGCGCGGACGACCGCTGCGGGGGCTTCGTCTGGGATGTGGATGCCGTGAGTTACTTAACATTATGATACTCAACGCACTTATTGTTGAAGGTGCATGGAAGTAATAACAAAATACTGATTTATTTGCACTTGCTAAAGAGTAAACCTTTTTCGCAGAAGATTGGGATTTTGAAATTCAGGTAGTATTTTCTCCTGTTTTGTATTTACTGATATAGCCGGCTTGAGTTACTTTTAGAATAATAAAAGTGTAGCAGAAATTTACGATTTTACCTAATACAATGGCTTCTAATATTCGTTAACAAGCTCAATCGTTATTTCTGTGTCTTAATTTTGAAAGTATAAAATTGATTACTTCCTAGAAAATAAGAATGTGATAAGGATCTAGTCAACGCAATAAGAAATCCCGACTATTTGTGAATGTCTGACTTTTTACTTTTCATTCGTGATGCAATTTATTTGTCTTCCTATATCTAAAAGTATTTATACAATATGTGTCCTTTTGCTACCACATATAACTCTATCCTTACTTTTTATTTCGTCCTACTAAAAATCTTAGAAAGTAGACCAATACAATACCATTTTCAATAATATGCCATTTTTCTAACGGCGCACGTGAATATTGAAGCTCGACACATGACAGCATTCACCTTAAATCACGCCTAATCCAAGTTTGCTCTTTTTTGGAGAAACTACACAGAGCTGGGGCGTCAGTGAAAATATACCGGTTTACACACTTGCTATGCGAAGCAGAGTTGGTAGGTAATTTTATCAGAGTTCACACATTAATATATTGCGTGCGGCAGTCCTGCAGATCGATATCATTTTTTTTTACTCTTGATCTTTTGCTGTTGAAATTTTGTTGTTTCAACAACAAAGGATATTAATTATCTATTGGCTTATTGATGCTTTAAATATTAAATTATATTGTTCTGAAATTTTAGTCATGCAGCATGATGGGATGTGAATTGTGTATCAAGCGGGAACGCAATTAAACTGACTAAATTGCGTAGTGCATAATATACCATAATTCTTTATAAATTGCTAGCTTCACTTTATGGAATGGTGGATTGCAATTACAACATTTTTTGATGTATCTCTAGGGTAAATAAAATGCCGGAGAGAAATCTTCTCCGCATAGCAATTAGAGGGTAAAAATGTCACAACATCGTAGAGCAAGTTTAACAGTAGTAAAATCTTATTCTGCAACTACAACGCACTTTTATTCGCCTCTCCTGCGTTATCAGATAAAAATATGCTGAAAATATGCATTATTGGCTGCATAATATACAACATGGGCTGCATAATATGCTCATGCATAAAAAATACACATTGACTGCAAAAAATGCATTACTTTCTATGTTCTATTTAACTTAGGGTATAAACCAGCACGTCACTCATCCAATACCTCAACAGAATATGTCCCTCGAATTTCCATGTCCACTCTAATTTTCGTTTAAAACGCAAGTGAATTTAAGAATACAATGCACTGTTAAAATTTACGGGTTTCCTCCCTTGCAGCAGGGAAGTTGATCAATAAGCTTTCAACCAAGGGCTACAGAAGTGTTCGAGTCAGGCATACATTAAGAGCTGTCCAACAAATTATCATTATGGAAGCGGCAAATCCATTACTGCTATATACAAAATTGCGTAGGTACCTGTAATCTCACGAGTTGATCATCATTTCGTAAGGGTTTATCGTTGAACGACTTATATCATTCTCATTCTTATTTTTAATTTTATATTTTTCGAACTACTCAAAGAGAATCCCATCAATACGGAATGTTTCTCCCCGTTTCAACGGTAATTTCCAAAATATTGATAGAAATATGAATTTCGGATTTGCATTGACAAATTTTTCGCTCTATAGCATGCTTATAAAAGGTGCAAAATTTAATAACAGCATACGGATGCTGGGTTTCATTTTAGTGAACAATAAAATGACTGCCCTCGACCAATCAGACCAAAGATCTCGGAAAATAAATAAATTTTGACATGTAATGTTTTACTTCAGTGCTAGTATATCTGTTGTCTAAGGCGATGCAGCTTTTAACCCAAAAATATCACGTCAAACAATAGTCTAAAACAATAACACCTAAACTCCTAAAGCATATGCAAGTTTCATTTCGTGAATTTTTCTTGCCTTTCTAGTAGATTTTTAGTAATGCATTGCATTGATTGATCGATTGGACCTCAATCGGTTAATTATATGAGTGCAGTGCTGGCTAATCGGCTATGCTCGTAGTGTCATGTCGGGTCGTAAGTTGGAAAACATTATGCGATATACAGTACACTGGCTTACATGGCACTGGTTCATCTATTGACCTTCCAATTCCACATAGATTTTTTCACCTCATCGCACAGCCGCAAGCTTTGTTCTCTGCAAAGTCTTTCAAAGTTATCCAATTTAAATGGAGGTAAGTTCGCCTTCGCAATGTCGGAGGAGAAATAAATCACGAAAATTTTTCACTGCGTTCCCAATTTTAAAATATTTAATTTTCACAAAAAACCCTATAAAATTTTAACTATCAATCTATAGATTTTTGTCGGAATACTTTTTTTTATTTTCACTTTTTGACATATCTCAATTCTGTTATAATTAAAGAGATATCGTGGATTTAAAATTTGGCGCCACCCTAACCTAAAAAAATGGTGACGTAAATTTAATGTGAATTTCATCAAATATTAACGGAGTTTAAAGACCGCGTAGAACTCACCTGAAATTCAATTTTTTAACTTTATAACTACAAGGCCTCTGATGTATTAATCGTAGAAAATCACACATATCACAAAAGATCACAGTGGAAAAATTATAGTGACACAAACTTAAGGAGAAGAAGCTCTGGAAACAAATTTAATTTTTTTCTGTCGTATTAGAGCCTGATCTATAAAATTTCAGCAAACAATTTATCCATTAATCATTATATAGTAATAAATTATGCAGAGTTCACATATAATTAGATATTAGTGTTGTTAGGCAGAAGTTATTCATTTATACAGATTTGATTTAAGACCAGAGCGTACGCTTTATTTAACAATTTTCTTATTGTTTTTTTTTTTCGAAAAGCCGAACGAAATTTCTTACAGATGCCTGGAGATCAAGAAGCAGATTACCAAATGACATTTTACTGGAATGCGACGTTTCGAATATACCAATATTCATTATCAAGTAAGTGAAGAGTTATTACAACGCTTAAAATTGAAATTTGGACATGACATAAGTTCATACAGAAAGTATCGTAGATACGGTTTAAATCGAAAATCAAATTAATCCGAGAATAATTTCAACGGCCTGACGAATCCGGCAGTTTGCAAATTGATAGCAGGAGACTCGTCCTTAATGATGAGAGCCTCCGCTATCGACAGTCTCGTAGTGTCGGGGCACCGCATGACGATGCTGGTGCAGGCCTCCAACGTGGCACGGGTGATGGTCTCGTTCTGGGCCTCCCGCATATGATGATTCTTTGGTCCTCCAGCTTGCAGATGGCATGTGAGTCCGCGGCTTAATGTCGTGCAGGTCAACCCGATGTAATTTACATTTTGGAGAAGTCTACAACCTTCTTTCAAGCAGGAAAATTTGTAAATGACCATGGTTTCTAGCAACGGTCTGGACTTTTTACATGGATTGTTTTCATGATTGAATTCTTGATCTTTTTATTTCTGTAGTAAATCAAAAGTTGTATTCGGTCAGTTACTGTTGTGCAGCTGATGTTATTTTGCACAATTGAATTGAGGACTCGTTCGCCAGTCCTATGACCACTGTTCATTTGATTTTGATAATAAATTCTGGTGACGCAACCTCTTGATGTGGATTCATCTGTTCGAAGATGAATCCACAGATAAAAACCGTACATACCGAAAAAATTTTACTCAGATCTAGAGGAAACTTCATGGAGATCTTTCGCAATCGGCGCCCACCTGGTCAGCTCGCTTCACTTGACGTCAATAGCCTATTCGCCAACGTCCCAACCAAACAAACTTAAAACATAATAGTCAAATACATCTTCTCTGAGGAAACTTTGCCGGCCCCATCAATCCCTAAAAATATTCTACTTGATCTCCTCCGCCTCTGTACTTCAGAATCGCCTTTTCTGACCCCAGATAACAAAATACACCAGCAAATTAACGGTGTAGCGATAGGCAGTCCTCTTGGTCCAACATTTGCCGAATTCTACATGTGCGAACTCGAAAACCGTGCATTGTTGGATGCACAAATTGAACCTGACTTTTACTGTCGATATGTACTACGAGACTGTCGATAGCGGAGGCTCTCATCATTAAGGACGAGTCTCCTGCTACCAATTTGCAAACCGCCGGATTCGTCAGGACGTTGAAATTATTTTCGGATTAATTTGATTTTCGATTTAAACCGTTTCTACGATACTTTCTGTATGAACTTATGTCATGTCCAAATTTCAATTTTAAGCGTTGTAATAACTCCTCGCTTACTTGGAAATCAATATTGTTATATTCGATAAGTTGCATTCCAGTAAAATGTCATTTAGTAATCTGCTTTTTGATCTCCAAGCAACTGCAAGAAATTTCGCTCGGCTTATGAAAAAAAACAAAAAAAAATTACTATTAAAAAGTTCGCTCTGGTCTTCAATCAAACCTGTATATAATTAAATGAAGACGTAAAGGATTAAGATATTTCTATTTGTAGGGTGACTTCTGATGAAAAAATAAAAAATATGATTGCTGACATCCCAATGAATACAAAATCTTTTTATGTAACCATTGTAACATGATCATTATATTTGTATACTGGTGGCAATCATGATGAATTTTTATGAAGCTGGCACAGGTGTGCACAGTCAGTCTCATGTTTCGACTTCGAACCCAACAAAAATAATTTCCCTTTTATACAAGTATCATCTTAACCTCGGCAACAAGTCTCGTTTGAACATAATTTACAAGTTGTGTTATAATAATCGTACGAGACACTTCGTTAATGCGCTAAACAAAGTCAAAAGTCGCAGTGCCGAACTGATAAACTAATAACAAAGCAAATAAGAGACTTTAAAAAGCAACTCAAATTTGACCCTCAACGGAATTAAGACTGAGAATTTTTCAAACTAAATTACATAGCAAAAACCCATACCATTGGTGATGAACTTGCCTGTTATCAATGAAAATTCATATAAATACAATACTTCGAAAATAAGTATGCGCCGCAGCGTTGTACTGCACAGTGCTTGCCATGTTGGCATTCAGTTTATCATAAATTGTTGTAAAATTACCCAAGTATTTTTGTAAAGTTTAAAATTACATGTTACAGTATGTAAAATAATTAATATATTATCACTTAACTGTGGTGACAATGCTGAGAGCCGCCGTGACGTGCGGACGAGTGTGGGACTGACGCACTCGACGACGCTGAGCGACATCGGGACCTTTCCGAGAGCAACAGCGTCATGTTTAGGGGGGAGGGGTAATATTATAAATATTTAGGGGTCCGTAACTCAATTAGCCACTAAATGGCGGTTTTCAAGCGTAACCCTCCAATCATGGACGAAATATTAGCCGTTACGTGTACGTGAACAGATTTTGAAAGCACGGCACCAATACGACCACCAGCGCCAGGTCGCAGATCACAGGAGCGACAATTACTTTGTTGGTTTCCCAGCCGCTGTACAGCATTACCACTAGCACAGAAATACTGAAAATGAGCAGAATATGCACGGATTACTGTCAGTCATTCCCAGGACTTCTAAAATTATCTTTGTCAGTTCGCTTTCCTCTCACAAAGACACACATATACCATATATTGTATACCATAATATATCATATAACCTCATGTGGCGTACACTCAAGTGATCGGCCAATGACAGAGGGCACCATTGTGAAAACAATCTACATATTATTGATATTTTATTCTAATGTTCAGCACCGAAGTGTCTGAACAATTCAATAATTTTTGAAACGTTTAACATTGATAACCGCAATCTAAATTTTACCCTTGTCAGTTGAAATTGTTAGAATATCTTGTCACTCATTTTAATTTTCATCGTCTTTCCTTTTTTGGAATGCTCACGTTTTTACACAGAATGAAGCTTGAAATGAAAACCGCTTTTATACGCGTTGTTAGAATTCAACCCAACTAAAAATCGCTAACGCAGTGACATACTAATTAACATACACACTGGCGGTATTGCACTGAAACAAATCCGTGTGTTAGTTTCAGACATCTCACCTAGCTAACACGCTCAATGTAGTTAAACGAATAATTCCGAAACGTTCGTTCGCCGTTTTCACAATAGTTCGTACGCCGTTTTCTCCATTTTTCGCTCAGCCAGAGACTACCACTGCAGCTAGACGGATGACGTCATGGCAGGACCAATAAGGAAAACCGAAAATTTACATGCAAGTTCGAATTTACTAATTAACAAAAATTGATAATAGCTTAAATCAACTTTATAATAGTGATAATATAAATAATGGAAGATATCATGTAATAGTGATTAAACACACATACGACATTCACATGCTTTATAGTTTTCATCGTTGGTGTTTTATTGCCTCGAATACAGAGGCGGTTTTGTTGTCATATACGATAGCACGCGACCTGCAATGTGTGATGGTAGATGATGGTGATTTTAAACTTTCCACGAGTTTAATTGTTCCTTCTCTGAAGAATAACAGAAATAAATGATATATACAAAATGTAGGCACATGAGTGCCTTTTCGGTCATGATGTAGAAAGTTAGGTTAAACAGCTTATTTTAGTTTACAACGCATGCGTGCTGCTATGGTCAAGTGGACTAAGGCGTCGCGCGGTCGGCTGCAGCGAGCCCGAGTTCGAATCCTGCAACTGTCGGCTGTGGTTCTTCCAGCGGAGAGTAGAAGGTAAGAGAATTTATATGCAAATACTATGTGTATATCTAATAATGCAGCTAATTGGAATAATATGCTCATATAATGTAACTGTCACGATAAAACATGAAACAAAACTAATTCCGGTCATATCTCAACATGAAGGGACACGTTCAGAAAGCTGCGTCGTGAAAATCCTTGTACAGGAAATTCAATAAATATTTATTTTTATACAGCAATCGATGCCATGTATTTCTTTGGAGTTGTTACCCTGTAATATCACCAAGGGTGCGTTAAAATCCTAGGCTATATGTTGCATACGAATCATTACATTTGTATTGTTGAGTAATTAATTTGAATTTAAATTTATCTCAATCGGTTACAATTTTAGCATTAGAGACATAGCAATAGTGGGCGCGATACTCATAATGTGGTATTCTAATAAAATGATGTACTTCCGGCAGTCTTTCTCTCATCCTATGCGCTATTTTATACATGATATTCTCCTTCACCATACTGCATATGAAGCATCGGCCGGAGGTAAGTTCACTGAGGCCTTCTCTATTTACGCGCTAAAAGTAGCTTTTAATTACGCACCCCGGCTGGCTAAAGGGGCGCTTTAGTCGCCTATGGCAACTCATTTTGGGACAAGCCGGGATAGTCACTTTGGTGCGTAGTTTCTACACACCGATTTTTTCAGTGTGTGTATGTTAATTGCCTCCCTGCATCCTAAACGCTTGAATCGTTACCGCCGGCATATTCGACGTAGGCCGCGGCAGAGGTGCAGCCAATTGTCTGCCGCAGCTTTTGCCGACCGAGGCCTCGCGCTAATCGTGGCAGGTGAGGCCATATCGTCGCTGGACTGCTTGGACGCGAGGTGAAGTCGGCAAAAAGGCCTAGATTTGCGCGTTTGCGTACGTCTCTGCTACGAACGGCCGCAATCACTGCGAGAATTTTGGAATGGGACGGCACATGAGTGGTTTAGATCGTCTATTCCTGTTTTTTAGTACGTTATGTCTTCTCTATTGATGCCACTTTTATGTTGTCCTCTTTAAATCTGTTGTGATAACTTGCAATAAAGAGTTTACGCCTCTCTTGCGGACATTTTGTCGATTTGTGTCAACTATCAACCTTATTGATAAAAAAAAGAATTGAAAGTCTTTAAACAATTGAATTTACACAATAAGTGTAAATACCATTTTTATTCACACAAAATTTCCTTGGGTAAATACTATAAATAATAAACCACCATCCCGCCACTATTTCTGCAAGGTTCCTGAAGACCTTACTGGTCTCGTCTATCCCGAGCCCAAACACTCTCATAACAAACCGAGGTACTCGTCTATTCTCGCCGCCTACTGTCTTTTCCATTTTTCTTTCGTCTTTCTGAAAGAAGTGCAACTCTGCGGCACTTCTTGTTTTTTCACACTTTTTTCCAGTGGCTCTTCACCACCACAAATGAAAATGAAGCAAACGACATTTTCCTTTAATTCATGGCTTGACAGGCATAAAGTACGAGTATTTTGGGGATGCGTCAGAGCGAATGACGAAAGCATATAGCCTAAATAGTCTAATATGACATGGTTGTTTTGTTCTAGTTTGGAATTTTTTCTGCCTTTCTAGTTCTTCTTTGGTCGTAACTGCTTTCTAATGATTGAACAGGATACTCCATGTCGCTTCGTTGTGGACCCAGCGGTGGTCGGGAGCGTGTCGACGCCAGTGTCGGTCGCGTACGTCATGGCCAACAACTACGCCGGCAACTCTACTCTCCTGGAAATCACTACGCCTTTCTTGAATTGGGAGTGAGTACAAAACTTCGAATGCATTATTTTTAGAAAAGAAATTTGTATCGACAATTGATTTCAGTTAGAACGATGGTCTTCTTAATTTACATAAATTTTCATGGACTACACTGTTCCCTCTAGACTCTAGAGTCACCTCTCAAGAGTCAATATTATGTGGTAAGAAGTTGATGGAAAATTTTTAATTTTCTACAGGCACAAAAACTACTTGTAAAAACAAATAGCGACTTCTTAGTAGTTAGGAAATCAAGGTTATTTGCTAAAGATCAAAATATAACGATGGTTGTGAGGATGGCAGCGAAGAATGCTGCTAATTCAATTCATGCTATTAATGACAACGATATAGCTTTAATAGATAAATGACAAGTTTATTAATGACAATGTTCGGCAGGATACATCTTCTGCATATTAAGCTATTTTTCGTGTTCTGTTTCAGGCAAGCGACCCAGAAGTGCCAGAGCCTCAACATGAGACTCGTCTCGTATCCGCTGACCAACAGGGTATTTTCCTAATTATAGAAGTACCGCTATAATTTGAATTGCAATCAACCATGTCAGTAAAAAACTTATGCCAAATACATTTTCCTTTTCGAAATTTTCGTGCATGAGATGTAGGTAGAGATCGTTCTACGCGTTGTGAGGAGGTCTGGCAGAAGCCTTTAGAGATTTTGAAAAGTAGAATCAGAACGTTCTACGGGTTGTGAAGAGGTCTGACAGAAGCCTTTAAAGATTTTGAGATGTTGGTGCAGATCGTTCTACACGTTGTGAGGAGGTCTGACAGAAGCCTTTAGAGATTTTGAGATGTTGGTGCAGATCGTTCTACACGTTGTGAGGAGGTCTGACAGAAGCCTTTAAAGATTTTGAGATGTTGGTGCAGATTGTTCTACACGTTGTGAGGAGGTCTGACAGAAGCCTTTAGAGATTTTGAGATGTTGGTGCAGATTGTTCTACACGTTGTGAGGAGGTCTGACAGAAGCCTTTAAAGATTTTGAGATGTTGGTGCAGATTGTTCTACACGTTGTGAGGAGGTCTGACAGAAGCCTTTAGAGATTTTGAGATGTTGGTGCAGATTGTTCTACACGTTGTGAGGAGGTCTGACAGAAGCCTTTAAAGATTTTGAGATGTTGGTGNGAATTTCCTTGCAGAGAAGGGTTTGAGGTCCTGGAATGGTGTAGAAATAGCCCTGATCTTAATCCCACCGAGAATGCATGGAAACACATGAAGAGTAAGCTGAGAATTGCAAATTTGACATTGCTTCCAGAATTAAAAAAGGAAATCAAACGATTCTGGATTCAGGAGATGGACGTTCAATATTTTGAAAACTTGGCCAGGACTCGGAGTATGCCAAATCGCCTTGAGAGGGTCCTGAAGGCAAAAGGTCAAATGACTAAGTATTAAAACAAATTTTAAGGTAATTATTTATTTTTTATTTCACCTTCATTAGGCTTTGTAGATGAATTTCACATTTTATTTTTTAGGTGCCAGTTTTTATTGCGCTTACTATATACCCTGTGCACAGCTCACTTATGTCAAAATGCTGTTACCATGACAAATCTACACGAGACCAGGTTTTCAGAATTGGCATGAGATAACTTAGTCGCCGATTTGATTTCCACCGTCGAACGAGCCATATTGGGCCTTTGGCCCATAATATTATTAAGCTTATTATACGAATATTCCATAATATTATTATCATAATATTATAGAACATATTATACGAAAATTTCTATAAAATAATAGAGCATAATATCTCAATTATATTCTGATCTTTTATATTATATTACCATTATGTTATAAAATAATCTGTAATTAACTAAATGTCATTTATCACTACAACTAAACCAAACTTGTCAATACTATGCATATGACGTCCGACATTTGCTCGGCCAGTCATACGGCCAGTAACGCGACCTGCTTCTCCAAAGCGTGAAGAAAATGAGTCGATATAAGCAATGATCCGACGGTGGATTCTACTATCACACAAACTGACAAACTCAGCAACTACTTACTGTGATAATTGAGGATAGAAAAAATCGATAATATCGTCCATAGAAATAATGATGCTATTATTTACCAGTAAATAAATAAAAAATTGAATGAGTATCAATAATGGAAGTGAATTATATCAACATAAGATTGGGAAGCTAAAAGTCATATAAAGTAATGTCATTTTATCATAAATTATATAATGTCATAAAATGTTATGCGAAGTGCTTGATAATGACTTGATAATGACTGCTATATATGCTATATCAATATTTCATACACTATCATCAGCGTCTTGAAATTCATTTCTATTATAAAGAGTTTGCACTTGTCTGGTTGGTTTACGGGGTCGATATGAAACGATAGAACCGCGAAAAATAGATTTCATAAAAATAAGAGCATCTCAGGGGAGACTTGTTAACTGTAAATTATTCTGTCGAGTGGAAAATTTCGTTTCTGTTGAAGCTTCTCAGCAACAACCGATTCCAATGCCCATGTTGGTGTGTTAAATTAAGAGAAACCATCAGTTTTGAAACTAACCGAGTTCGCTACATCGTCTTCTCACCTCGCTCATGGTATATGACACTTGCCATCTTTAATGGTTTCGATTGTTCCAGGACCGTGCCATTTTGACGATCAGGAAATTCAATTGGTTCTACGTGGACCTGAAACGCCAGGCTGACGGCACCTACGCTTCAAGTAACCAAGCCATGGTCCTGCCAAGCAGCTACGGATTCCAGTGGCTCACGGGCCACCCAAGCACGGGAAATGACTGCGTGGGAGTTGGAGCCAATCCATTATTGACGTTCGATCATCCCTGTACCGCCACCACGGAACCCGGACAGTTTGAACTGTTTTGCATGGTGTAACGGTGCAGAGACAGGAAATCTAAATCGGAAAGGAGCTGGTGTGAGACATTATTGCTTGTTGCGGCGGCCAAGACTTTTGTGAAAAATTTATAGATCCTCGCATATTCAGACAAAAAAAGATACTTTATCAAACGATTTTTTTGCAAATCGTCGAATTCTTGCAACTTTGGTCTTAATATCATGATTATATTAATTGGGGAAACAAAATTTCTTGACAACATGAACACATTTTTCAAGGAATAAACTTGTATGTTTGAGTTAAATTCTTATAGCGTTTATGAATTTCGCAATTTTCTATAATTAAATTAATGAACCAACGATGTCCAGCGCAAGGAAGTTGCTTGCAAATGACATAAAGTAATAATTATTCACAGTGAATTCCTACTTTTATTTATATCGAATATTTTATTTTACACCATTGTCATTCTTCGCAGCAATCGCTGCGAAGAATGACGTTGTGCAAAGCCTATCTCGACAAAAATCTATATTACATGTAACAAAAAGGTCAAAATTTTGCGCTTCATTTATTGAACCAAAGCTTCCCAATGACGTGATTGGACATTCAAAACAATTTTATTTTCTAAGATAGTAAAAGTTTGTGTGCGGAAGCCTGGCGCTCATACCTCATCATATACAAGACATTTATCTTTGAAATATTTAATCATTATAGCAACTTATCATTGCACATGTCATCATTATAGTATTTCATCACCGTAACATCTAGTCATTGCATAAAGTGCATTATGCAAAGATAAGAACATGTAGGTGTTATTAGTAATTAACATACTGCTTGGGCAATTTTGGCAACATGTTGAAGCTGGTTAGGTTAGGTAAGGTTGGCTTTGGTTGGTTTAGGCTTGCTTTTTTTTTTGGTTTCGTTATGTTTGGTTATGTTTCGTTAAATTTGGTTATGTTTGGTTAAGTTAGATTAAGTATGGTTAAGTTTGGTTAGGTTGGATTAGTTTAAGATGACGGGAACTTTTAGTGAAGAAATGTCATGGTGATGAATTACAGTAGTAATCAGTTGTCCAATGATGAAATGCGTCAATGATGAAATGTTTCGCATGATGAGATGTCAAGACCGCTGAACATATATTGTGGCTGTTCTGACGCGTACCTAACGATACTTATCATGTCGGGATATTGCCTGGTAATTTTAATGTTAATGGTGGAATCATGAGCATTTGAAAATGGAGTTAAGTGTGAGAATAATACAGTGAAGATTGATGTATTATTTGGTAGGTGTTCATTGCATTCAATTAGTTCCTGTTTTGGCATAATTTCTAAACGGGACTTATAAAGTTTTCCAACCTGGTATCTCCAAATGCGACTCTTAAAAGAAGTAGCGTTGGCGATATTTGAATACTAATTACTGCAAAACCTGGCCAGGCAGAGAGATAGTGCTGCTATCTTGCGGTTACCTCTCACGTTCAATGTGTTGTTGCGTGGAACCACTACCATGTACTGGCCACAATAGAAAGTCTATAGTTAATTGCGTTAGCGAAAAAATCTGAACATCAGCACGGCTGAAGGCGGTTATGGTGCAAGTTATCAAGTCGTAGTCATGAATAAAATACGTTGAAATAAAATGGGTATTGTGAGGCAGCAGTAATCAGCATTTAATATAAGAAAGAATAATTACTCTCAATAAGCACATCTACTAATCGTTCTATTCAATCACACTGAAGATTCACGCCTTTTCACCGAACTAAACCCTATAACGACCACATTTTTTAAATCACGTAAATTTTCATGTTCAAATTTTGCATGCGCACTCACTATTGTACTAGAAATAATATAGAATTATTTCAGTGTTTTAACTTATTTGATTTTCCCACCATAGTCCTATAAAGATTGGGAAAGTACAACAAGTGAATGGCACCACGGATTCCCAACAAGATCAGAGCTGTACTGCGTAGTTGGCGGCAAAGAGTAGAGTTGCACCGCCGAAACGAAGCAGGGACACTTACCGAACACCCTCAAAACAACTAGCGCCAATTCCTTAACATGACAATAATATTACAGAGCATATTTTAAAGGCGACCGTACGGTACACCTAGTCGTTTAAGGGTATTAATTTCGGCTGACTTCGATAAAATACCATTAATACAGGACAATAGGTATAATAAAGCAATTGTATTAAATGCTCAATTTAACTTAGAGGCGTCACTTTGACGTCTCCTGGGTAGTTCAGACGTTAACCAATAACTAATACAATGACAAATTGTTACATGTGCAGTTTCCCTTCACAGATAAATTTATAAGTAAATATTTCATTGTTCCAATAATCGATATGATTTCATTTGATATGACTAACCAGAACCGCTACGGGTGATGGGGTTCAACGGAACCAGCACCGTGGCCAAGGATGCCAAACAATCTCTCTTTAATTCTAGAGGTGCAGTCTTAAATGGAGTTGATTCCATTTTTAATTCAACTCGAAGGATTAATGTAGAAATGATTCTCGTCCTCGAAGGACATTTCAGCGCCGTCTCCACAGGAGTCGCCCTTTGGTTTCATAGTTCAGCAATCCTCACGATTATCATTTCATCGGCATATCGTTATACCTGCTTTTACGGGTGATATAATGATGATGGTTACCTCCTGCGTCTCTTTTGATTTCCTTCTAATCGTGGACACTGTACCATGGCGTCATAACTAATCCTGGCGACATTGCACTTGAAAATGACCTTCGAATCTCGTGAAATTTATCCTCATGATTGCGCGTGTAATATCGCCAACATGGGCACTCATTTAAAAATAAATAATGTGAGACTTCTAAATGAAATGGTCAAATTGTGTAAATTTTAGATTGGCGAGACATAATAATAGAAAGGTAATGTTTTTGCACTGTGAGCAATTGTCAGATGGACGTAAGCAAATTGTGAGCTGGGAACTATAAAACAAGAAAGGTAAAGACCAATAACTGCACACTTGCACTCCAATAACCATTCGTAGACATTTCAATATGAATATTTTTAAATTCGGTTATAATTATACCAACATTTTTTTCCTTAAGATAATTTAGGGTTTCGAAACTAAAAAAGTATAATTGATCTATACAAGAAAATGCATAGAAATTTCTTCTCGATTATTCATGACGCAATAAATTGAAGCTATTACATCACGCAAGTTTTTGCAGAAAAATACATAAACGTACCTACTTCTAATGTATGAAATTAAATAGCAATAAAATTCTATCAATGGCGCAGGTGACGTACCAGGCTGACAACGACCGCGGGTTCCAAGCAGACGTGAGCTACAAGGGAGAGGCTCAGTACCCACCCAAGTCTGAGCATCCTCCCTTCGTGCTCAAACTTAGCAAGGACTACCACCAACCCTCCAAGGATCACCATCAACCCCCCAAGGATTACCAGCAACCTCCTAAGGATTACCATAGACCCTCTTAGGATTACCATCAACCCCGCAAGGATTACCATTAACCCCCAAGGATTAGCGTCAACCCTCTAAGCATTCCATCATCCCCTCAAGGGTTACCATCAACCCCCAAAGATTACCATCAACCCCCAAAGATTACCATCAACTCCCCAAAGATAAGAAAGAAGATGGAGATTTGGTTACACGATAATGGCCGACAATAAGTAAAACAAAGAAAAGTCCAAAAAACTACTATTGCATTTCACAATGGGCATACCAGGTGATCTTTTTATCAAGATCAAATAAGCACTAACATAAGACACAGTGAAACAAAGACTGATATGGACAATGAATGAACTGGATTTCTAGGCAATGAATTAGCTACACATCTTATGCTAACGCAGGAGTTTGTCACCACTTAATGAGACGACGCATGCTGCACGCTTGCGGGCGGAAGTAGAGCTAGGCGGATGGTTCTGAGAGAAGTCAGAGCGCTGTAAACCCTAAACTCCAATAGTTCAACTCGCGCGACGCGACAAATAACTTATTTAAAACTGATAATGATCATACAATCTACGTGTGTGGCATAATAATATTAATAATTGTGACAATAATTTCTTAACATAACCTATTTAAAATCGAACATAATTAATTGCTTGAAGATTCTCCCAAATGGATATGATGCATGACCTAATTTCGAATATTTTCTTGTTTAAAGGTGTTGAAGAATCTTGTCAAAAGAAGAGGAAACACAAAGCTACAGACCCACTGAAGAATTAGTGAAATTAACTTCCAAACGACTTCAGGAAGCGCATGATGATTTAGACAAAATCGCTGCAGCTTGGGCAGTCCAGCTACGGAAAATGGATCCCCAACAACAGTTGTTTGCAACCAGATGTACCTACTCAAAACCCTCCTCTTTCTTTATTACCATATTTTACTTCTATTACCATAAGTTTCTTTATTCTTTACCTAACCACACATCTCACAACGTGTTTCATTCGCTTTAGAAAAATCGGCAAAGTGCATGAAAATTAGTATCAAAGATATGAGCAGTGTTGTATAAAATTTGAAGTCAATCTGAAATCATTATTCGAAAATATGAACGAAAATGCTGAGAGGAATTTGGGCAGCTCAGCACGTATTTTTCAACGACAAATTGCGGGCGCTTCAGGAAGAGCTGCGACGTGTGTTGGGCGTCGTTTTGTAGCTGCTGATGTGACAAAGGGTTAGAAATAAACCCGAAACTGCTGTGATGCTTGGTTCGGACGTGATATCGAATCTGCCAAAGGAAGAAATTGACATTTTGACGGGCGTTTTCTCAGGCTAGGCGAATCTCTCCGGAAGGAAACAAAATCATTTTGTGAGCCTGTTTTGGAAGAATGCGCGTGCAAAGTTTGAGCCCGATCGTGACAGTTTTGGTTGAAATATGAGGAAAAAAGTGATATTGCCAAAATTTCGAAATAGACATTTTCACGCTCAAACCTACAGGATTTGTACGAATCACACACCAAAATTTTTGTCATCGCCGATTTGGTGAGTGTAGGAAGTTTGGTCGAAAATGGTCACGCCGTTTAGGAGCTATTAAGTAAAAAGTGAATTTTTCGCTAAAAAAATCTAAAAAATGCAGTGTTTTTTTGGCAAAAAAAGCATGAAGGCGACATTTTTTCGCAAAGTGACACGAGCTAAAAAAGCTTTGAAATTCATTTTTGACTTATAGTGGTGAGAGTTCCAGCGAGATCGGAGTTGCCGTTTTCGATCTGTGAGCGCGCGAACGAAAATTTTGACCCCACAGCGCCTCGATCGATTATATGAGAGAAAGTTGTGGGCACTACAGTGATAGTACGCGAAAGACGCGAATTAAAAACTCAGGGGGCCTGCGGCCCCCATTTTTTCTACTTTTACAACAGCAATGAAGGCTTTCAACGATATTCTTTTTGAGGATCAAATAAGAAACTTGACTCGCAATTCAGTGGAAATTAACGTTGCACGCAGTTCCACACCATTCATGGTACAATCCCTCCATTCTATACCCATCAATATCTCCTTTGCCTCAAAAATATACGAATTTTGTATACTACTTATAATATAATTGTATATATTAATTTAGTTCAATAATTATCAATTCATTAAGTAGTTTTTCGTGAGTGAACCTCTCTCTGTTAATAAACCTAGCACATCCCTCAGCACAAGAGCTATGTACATATCTCGCTACTTTTCAGTGAGACACTTTTTCCCGATTTCGTGATGGGATATGTTCTCCAAAAAATCTCACATATTTTTTTACCTAAAATAGTGGGATTTCCTCAATAAAAGGTTCTAACTAAAACGACAAAATTACTTACCTTAAAAAATGTTTTCTTTGAGGCAGCTGCTGAGAGCGGTGCAAGTTTCCATAACAATGTTAGCTACGGACTGCGGTGACACTGCAGTTAGAAATTTCAGATCTTCAAAGCTATTCCCAGTAGCTAGATAGCGGAGGGTTAAGGACAAACATTGAGTTGCAGGAATAGCATCGCGCATGAGAATGCTACTTTTACCGATCGCAGGAGTAATCAAAGCGAGGAGTTCGTCAAACAGTTCACCATCCATTCGTACAAGTTTCGGAAATAATTTAGTTCAATCATTCTCAATTCATTAAGTAATTTTTCGTGGGTGAACCTCTCTCTGTTAATAAACCACTGTTTCGACCATTTTGAACCGTTTTGCGAGCCTTCCCTTCTATTTTTTAAGACTGGATGACACAGCAATGATAACGCAGCACAAGTCATTATCGCTCAACATGTTGCGACATGAAAGTCTGGCTGGGACTGTTTGCGCAATATGGTTGCACGTCTCGGAGCGTGATTGCACAATATATTGCGCAACCCATCAATATGGCCCCTACACGCTCCGTGATATTGCGCAATCCAAAATATTGAACAATAATATTGAGCGTCAAGAGGCTGCCGTCAATATATTGTGCAAACCATATTGCGCAATAATATTGAGCGTCTAGGGGCTACTTTTGAGGAAATCTTTTCAAACCTTGCGCGTCAAATTCCGGATCCATTGCTCTAGTTTTTTTAGAAAAGGTAATTTAAATTTTTAATGCATTTATTTGATTCTACACGCCAAATTTTTAAATTTTATTACACGTTTTGATTGCAACTAGATAAAAAAATATATTGGTGACAAAAACCATGGTTGAACTAGTAGTATAAGGTTAACCCATGAGAATTATGCTCATCTTCGCGGATGGAGCTTTTTGTTCGCCTGTGACGTCACTGATCTCACTGACGTCACGGGCATTAACCAATCACCGAAATGCGATCAAACCAGTCAACTAATCCGTCATGGGAATGACGGGTTTGTTTACGTTTCTCGATCTCAGTGATGCAACAAGAAAGCTGAACTGAAAGGCTCAACTTCTCGTGGGTCAACCTTATATAGTTCATCCAAGACAAAAACTACCACAAAAACTACAAATGATGTATCCATAGCATGTGATATTTTTTCTGACATAACGTATCGAAATGACTGACGGATTTTGAAACAAATATAAAGTTTGTATATTTTCGGTTGATTACGTTTGAAATGGTGAGCTTGTTGAGATATAAGTGGTTGTGAATATATATATATATATATATGTTAAGTTCAACCTTCAAGTTTCAAAGCCTATGGGGATTTTATAACTCGCATGAACTTTTCCTCGATCTCTATTTTGACCTCGACAATGTACTTCTCAGGATCAATCCGAGAACATAATTTCTCTCGGTTGAGTTTTAATAAACTTGTCTAATGTCAGGTTGGTCTGCAGATTTTCGATTGCCGAGTGGTTAAACCAGGACACGTAGAGGTTCTCTAATCTGAATCAATGGCGAATTGACAAGGGAGGATAGTGAACGACACGTGAAAGATTTCAAAACTTATATACTTAAGGAATTAAACTATCCCAATCTAGAACTGTGACATGCTGATACGATTCCAAACGTCCTATATTACAGAGAAGAAATCCTATCCTATTACAGAACTGGGCTCGGTGAAAGTGACGAGCACACAGGGAGCCCAGCACAGACCTCAGTATTTTGACACGGCACTGACTAGCACCCGGTAACAAGCCCTTAAACCCTGACACCGGCCTATTAGTAATACAATTCTAAAGCAAAATGACAGCACTGTCTCCCTTTATCCCTAACGGGTACATCACCGGCTATGGGAGGGGAGCAGTGCAGCAGTTAGTCTTCGGACAGTCCTGTGGCCTCTCGCAGGTTGGGATTATTCTTTTCCGGTCTGATCCCTTGAGAACGGCGGTGCTGCGGCGCCTTCCAAATCCAAAGAATCAAGTTCGTGACTGGTTCGCAGCCGGCTGGTTGCTTCTTGAACACTCTTGGGAATCAGTTGTGGTGAGAATCGACGTCCGGCTGGTTGCTTCTTGAACACTCGTAGGAATTTAACTCATTTATCAGCGTTCCAATGGTGATTTTTGGCTGGCGTGGCCACCCACCGTTACGCCACCTATAATCTACCATCGCCACCTATAATCATCGATGCGCCGCCTTTAATTTTGATTTGGGTCCCATCGGACTCGTAGCCGCTCCTCCGGCGTTATAAAGTAAACCTATACGATAAGACCATAGATTTCATTCCACCCAGAATCGAGATATTACAATGCCGTCGAACGGTGAACTTCTAACACATATTTAACTTGATCGCCATGAACTGAGTTTCATAAATAACAATCCAAATTTTTTACTCGGACGAATAGGATAACACACACAGTCGTCATCTGTTAGTCATTTGTTCAAGTTACTGCATGAAAAAGAAACATCAGTTTTGCAATAGGCTAAATTGTAAAATACATGGTGCGCGTATATTCTTATAAATGTCTCCTTTGAAAGGAACTTTTGAATGTTTCAATAATGCACACCATTCCAGCGGAAACTCAACATAAAACCTCACTTTAATAAATTTAATATTCATATTCATGAACCTAAATGTAACCGTCATTCTATTCGTATATCGCTTCTTATCTATTCATCACGAAAGTGCTCAAGGACACGATATCACACATATAAATTAATTAGTCATATCGTTCAAATAGTGACCCACTTCGTTACCAACAGAACCAGCAGAGAGCGGACGTTGCACTGATAAGGTCTTTCGCTGGACCAAACTGGGTCAGGATGACCCACACAAGTGTATCGCTATTTGATAAGTTTCACTCGTTTACCTGAGTATAGGTTTGCCAATAGGGAATATTTGCAAAGTTCATGTGACATCATTTGAAAATAAATTCTTAGGTGGCCACGAACAAACTAAATCTTGAACTTGTAATCGCAAGCCGACCCCTAAGTCAAGTGGTGCTCCACACGTGCCATTGTGTCGATATATATGCGCTAGATATTTAATCATAACTTTAAATATCCCTACACTATCGGTGTGACCCGAAACCAAACATCCCTATACCGCCGGTGTGACCCAAACTCCAAACTTCACTGCACCATCGGAGTGGTCCAAACTCGAAACACCCCTCTTCTATTTTGACCCTACCCGAATTATATCCCGGATGTCCGGCCCCATAATGAATGTCCGAATGTCCCGCCCAATATTTTTCATTATTGAAAAATAATAACGAAAAGTTCAAGTATTGGCGGTAGGCCACATTATGCCTATTCTTTAGCGCCGACAGCACTATGTTATGTTATGTTAAGTTATTTTATAATCTACACTTACGCCTCCCTAATTTCGTCCCTGTCAATCGCACTCGCTAGTTTGCTGCCACTCTCGCCCGCAATTTTGTCGCCTCTCGCGTTCGAAATTTTGTCGGAACTCGCGGTCCAAATTTTATGCCCGTTTGCAGTCGCAAATTTATCACGGTTCTTATCACTTCCCAGTTGTAGTCCTTATCCTGCACACGGTAAGGTAAGAATCGGTGCAAGGCTTGTCTTCCAGCTGGCCGTTGTTGTTGATCTTGGCGCAGGGGTTGCTGCTGGAAGTCGGGTAGTTCTTCCAGAACGCTATGCCGGGGCTATAGGTTGAGTTCAGGTACTGCCACGTCCCGGATGATGACTTTCGTATCATTACCCACACATCATCTCTCACTGCAATGATCAGAATAATCATTGTGAATGGGGAGAAAACAAAGAAGGGGAGGACAGGGAGAAAGAAGCTAGAATTGGAAGAAGTTGTTTGTTACAAGCTGGAAGTATTTGGGCTTTATTCACCGTATTAATGTCATTATAACGATTCAAATAAGCCAATCATAATTATCATGTATAGGGCAACATGCAAGATACTCGACTGATGTTTACCACAAATCATGTAATCACCTGTGTGTGTTATTTTGTGTGCGCACACAAGCAAACTCACCTGTGTTCTTGATGTGGGTGCTCAGTGCTTGTTGTTCCTGGTCGTTGTCAGCTGAATACATCTCCGCTGAGTATTCGGTCATGCACCTTGTGCTTCCAGCAGTCCAATCGTATCTGCCTTGGGTGACGTAAATGCATCCCACGTTGAGTATCTGGGCGAAATTACTGCTGCATGTGGTCTTGGGCGTGATCGCTGTAAGTGAAAGAAATACGAGTCAGGTAAACGTATAGTTATTGTTGAATAATAGGTTTTAAAATAAAATAAATCAAGTATTTTTAAACTGAAATATGCGTGCGAGTTGAAATTGATGAAAAATGCACTGAGAACTAAAATCCAACGGGTCATTGTAAGAAAAACATGTTTAGGTCAAACAAACGATAATTAACTAACTGCACTATCAAGGATTAAGTAGATCATCGCTGTTTATTACGACGGATTAAGATTCCAGATCGTACGGTTATCGAAAACTACACTCAGAAAGTGACAAGCTACAGCATCTTGCATCAGCTGACCCTAATGAGGGCAAATATACGGAACACGTCCAACGTTACATCCAGGACCCGAGGTTGGGCGAACCGCCTAGCGACGACTCGGAGACGGAGGACGACAAAGGCGGCGCATCAGCGTGACCGGGGACTAGGAAGTCCTAAACTCGTCATAAGGTCAGTGTACCGGCTGCACTCATGGAGTGAGGAGATGAACTCTTGTGTGAGCGCTGAATTTATTTACATTAAGGCTTGTAGTCAAAATGCAGCGAAGTCTGAGAGCGAGGTTTTCGCGACCATCGTGTAAAATCCTTGATCTGCCCAAAGCTCGGCCAGTCGTTACCCTCGAGCTTGTACTCTTTGTAATATGATATCCTAGCCAGACCCTTCTTCGCGGCAACTGATCGCTTTCAGGTGGCCGAGGAATGGCCAACGGTCGGCCCGACCACTGGCCACGTATTATTCTTCGCCCCTCATTGACTCCGCCTTTACCATGCCACCCGTCGTGAGCTGACAGTTGAGTAATTTACGACGTCTCTTTCCCCTCAAACATTGCACAACGCCTCCATTTGAGCAGCTAGTATGCGGGATTTTCCCTCCGCGTATCAGCAGGCTCGATCATAACTATTTTTCGGTAGAAAATATCCACAACAAGGAGGCTGATCAAGGAATGCCGAGTATACCATTCAATGGAGAATAAAAATTACAACCCGTTAACATCTCGAAAAAAGTAAAAAAAAGTCGCAGACATGATGAACAATAATATTCAAAGTTTCTTGAAATTTTCTCTCATTAAACTCTTTTAATACAATTTTACATATTTTTTGTTACTGGTCGACGCTTATAAATAAATAGCTGGGTAAGTATGGAAAAATCCATATCGCCATCTCATTTGCGAGTGGAGTAAAGTCTATCCTAATTAGTGAAGAAACACTTAGGGAAGAGCCCAGCCTGTTCGAAGTCGAAGCCTCTCGGTTTTCAATCAGGGCCTTAATATCGTTAATGTACTTGACGAAACATTGACCTTACTGTCATGGTGGATAATGATGCCTAATCGAAGTCTACAAAATTGTTTAAAAAGGAAGTACCTTACTCCCGATACCGAGCACCAGACTCACACGCTAGGTTCAAACGCGACTAGGAGATTTCTGGATAGATAGAATTTTTCAAAATAGCAATGCAATTTTTGCCCTTGTGTGGGTCATCTCGACCCAGTTTGGCCTGGCTAAAGAGCGTATCAGTACTACGTCCGGTCTCTGCTTGGGCTATGGGTTGAAAAGTGTGAGATTTTGATAAATCCGTTCTACGGGCCAGAAGACGTTCATTATTTGTCCCATTAATTTTCTGAGTGATATCACCGCTATCAACTCACGGTCCGTGACGAAGCCGCCATCTTGGCAGGTTTCGGTTGTAGCGTCAGCGTTGAGTTGCTTCTCGCCGATGGCGGCCATGGATCCGTTGGTCCTGATGCAGCCTGACGAAATATTCATATTTATGTTGATGATTAACTTTGAAGTTCCTTCATTATTGTTTCAGTAAAAAGTATTAAAAAGTAATATATTATAGCGGTGTCAGCGTTATTGGGTCGTAGACCTGTCGCCGACTCTTAACATTGCAGAACATCCACAGCTTGTTGCGGGCTTTAACTCACAACTCACTGCTTCAAATTTTCTTTGCTTAACCGCCCGGCCTCCTTGCCGATTCTGACAAGAAACTGGCGCACAGAGCTGGGATCGAACCTGCACCTGTCTGCTCCAATCTTGGTACTCTGAACTTTAACCTCTGGGCATTAAGCAATTTTGATGCCTTCTTTAGCTGGAGAAAATGTGTCCTGTGTGAAACCAGCCGGCAATTGGGCCATAGCCGGAAGATGCATCGTGTTCCAACAGTTTCTGATCCAATTAATTCTAATATATATATTCAGGTAATTTTGTTTAGTTGCCTTGCATGTTCTCACTATTTTTATTCAATTGAAAGCGTGCCCCGGCTTATTTGATCAAATCAAAATTATCTTCTGGCCTATTTTTTATAGATTTTAATCAATACAGTTCCCGTAGTCGGTGCATATTCCATTCTATCCGTGGCAAAAGGCAAGCTGGTTTCACAATGTACATATTTTTCTGAATAAGGGCCAAAAAATTTTCCATAAAACCAAAATAAATGAATGAAAAAAGCTGAAAGATAATCACTAACATAATTATGAATTAGAGAGGGCCGGCTCTAAATTAACAAGCTTTCATATACAAGAAGAAGAGGTTCTCAAGCGCCTTATCGCTGTAAATCCAAACAAGTCATGTGGACTCTGTCTCTTATACACATCTAGATGTNCACTCTAGGGCAAAAAGTGATCGCTATTGAGAAAAAGCCTCACTAATTAGTTTGAGTGTACCTTTATATCTTATCTACGCTGAGAGGAAAGAGAGAGATATTGTCCAACTGGCCCATCGATATGCCCAAAAAGGGCATATCGATGTTACGTCCGCTCTCACTGCTCGTGGCGGTGGGTATGAAAGTGTATCACTATAAAGACAATATGACCCATTTATGAATGTAACATACATTATCTTACCCGTGTAGGAGCTGCTAATCTTGCAAGGGGTATGAGGCAGTGCCCCCGACCTGACGCCCTTGCCAACGGCGACGTGTTTAGCGCTCCAGAGCTGGCACTCTGGGCCCGATGTGGTGGTGGTGGTGAGGCAGGCCATCATGGGCCAAGAGAAGCCTATGGCCATCTCCACGCAGCGCACCCATGACTCGATTTTATACGAAGCTGGGTCAAGAGGCCGATTAATGGGAGTCAGGTTCGTGTTAGGTATGGAGCTTATAAATTATCTAATTTTTTTTAATTTTTTGAGTGCTTCTTAATTTCAAGTTTTACGCTCAATCTTCAAGATTTCTATGATTTTTCCAAGGAGGACTGTGGATAGTCCAAGACCTTAATCCGAAAATTTGGTGGCCAGTGAGTGCGGTAAGAAGTTTATTCAACACACATTAATCAAAATCTAATTACCATATTCAACATCACAGACTTGTCGTCATTGCTGTATGTTTAATCATTTCGTAAGTTTGTTCCTGGCGAGGAAGAATGTTAAAATTACCACATATAAATTCATTTTATCAAACCAACTCCATCGATAAGATTCTAGAGCTTTCACCCATAAAAATTGATGGGTCTGGGTGACCCACGCAAGCGTAACAGATGCATCGTCATTTGAACAATGACCCACACATTTCTCTGAGTATTCGGTTCTTGTAATATTAAGTTATCGCTAATTATTTCTCTAAATTTACATCTCAAACAAAATTTAAATGTGCGCATGGGCAGCAGGCGCCGCCCAAGACTCGGGGAGCGCGTAAACCAGCCGCTAAGGTCCGCTTCAGCTGAACTTGAAGTCCAGCCTCTAAGCAGCTTGCAAGCTCGGTATGATTCCACCATGCCAAACCCTTCTCTTTCTCACTGTCTCACAGGACATTATAATTATAATTAACTATTACATTCATTATTAATTTAATCGAGTTAGAAAGAAATTTTATAATAAATAAAAGTTAAATAAATAAATAAAATGTATTATAATATAAAAATTACTAACCGTTTTGAGCACCGGCTGACATCAAGGCCGTAAAGTTGACCGTCGCTGACATCCACTGCTGCTGCGGGTACCCACTGAGCTGCCAAGCGTGCAGCAGCAGCAGCAGCACCAGCACCCGAGACAGGTGATCCAAACGCATCATATATTCACCGTATTATTATTAAAAATATGAAAATCTGTGTGGTAGTCGTACGACACACATGACACAAATATGTTATTGTGTGTGGCACATGTACGTGTCGTGCCACACAAATCCAGCACAAACAACGTCTTTAAGATGGGTTTTTATAAAATTTACCAGTGACATAGTAGGTAGTATGGAATTTATTACTATAGATCATGAGTAGGATATTGTAAATCGAGAGTAGTACATTATAGATCAGGAGTAGGATATTATATATGATATCCTACTCTTGATGTCTAATATACTACTCCCGATCTATAATATCCTACTCCTGATCTATAATATCTTACTCCTGATGTCTAATATACTACTCCCGGTCTATAATATCCTACTCCCGGTCTTTAATATTCTACTCCCGATCTATAATATCCTAGTCCTGGTCTGTAGTATCGTACTCCCGATCTATAATATCCTACTTGTGATCTATAATGTGATGTCGTTCGTCACTCGCCAGATTCAGCGCACAAAGTTTTCCTATCCTTTTCTATTTTTTCTTAAAATCTTTACTCTCGGTGGCGTGCACTCAACAAATGCTTGGAAATAGCGGATGCCAACCCAATATGTTGGAATATCTCAGGTTGGGAACATGCCAACCCAACCCGAGAAGTAATGAATATATTCGATCACTGCAGACGAATGCTCGTCATGTACGGCAGATTCCATCATTACCGTAGTTTGTATACCGAAAAGATGCAGCAATAAATCTGAAAACTTGAACTTTAATCACGAATTTCTGCTGAAGCCAATAAATGGAGCTCTCCATCAACATCGTCGTTAACATCGGATTCTTGTAAAGTAGAGCTGAATTTTATCAAGTCCACGAAGTGTGTTTCTAATTAACTCGTGGATTGACTCGTCATTTCTTTTGAAGTCTTAATTGTGGGTGTGAAATTATTTTATCTGACCACTCTTAACTTGCACACCTGAAGATTTTAATGATCTTATTCAAGTTGAAAATGACTGATTGCATGATTATTTATCATTCTTATAATCAGGCCATAGTATTTTGAACTTGTCGGCAGTTTTTTTTATAAAAGTATTTTATTTTTATAAATTTTTTTGTTTTCATTTGTATATAAAAAATTGATAAACCGAAACAAAATTGTTTAGTGGGGCCTAATGACGCCAAAGTGCGAGTGTCCAACCTTTTGTATTTCTGACCTCCCAAGTCTTGTATTTAAAACTTTCCTAGAGCGGTTGAGAGTATCCTCACCAGAACGGCACTCAGCTTATATTGAAGAATAAAATTAGAAGAATGGCAACCTTAAACGCAAGCACGTACTGGTGCTGTTAATGTACATAGTTAGCTAACTACATAGTAGCGCCTGGATTTTTAATGTCGAAATCTTTGATCAATATACATTACTTCGGGGGCACATCAACGCGGTAACGGCGAAGCTAATTACTAAATTGCCTCAACCCTTCTAGGCAGGAAGCTCCGAAAT